>NC_068412.1:6882024-6964524 GCF_023724105.1 Carassius gibelio | reverse complement strand
AGCCACATTGAATATTGTAATGATACATATGAATAACTACAAAACACACACATACACACACACACACACACGCACACACGCACACACGCACACACACACACACACACACAGCAGTTCAAATGCTGACTAATATCTTACAAGGTGCAATTGTATATAGTTTGTCTTGACCATGGTTATCATATAGACAGATTTGCAACCCAGATTTTTTATGCAGTTAAATAAAACTGTGAATAAAATAAATAAATAATAGTGCTAAAAATAAAAATACTAAAAACAAAAAAATACTAAGATTAAATGTAGCGAGTGCCTCATTTGATTGGCTACAAGAAGGTGGTGGACCCGCCCTCCCCCTCACGCTTGGAAAACTCAGTTAGTGAGAGAATCATGCCAAAATTATAAGTGCAGATAAAAGAAAGACAGAGCTGTACATATTGGTTTATTTCACTTCCACAACTCTTACCCTGTGTATGCAAATCATTTAGGCATTAAATTACCTTCATATGAGACTGCTCTCCTAAGAGTTACAAATGTCCTGCTCTTGTCATCTGATTATGGTTGTATCTCTCTATTAATGCTACTGGATTTTAGTGCTGCATTCAAAACTATTGATCACAACATTCTCTTGAATAAACTAGAAAACTTTGCTGGCATTAATGGAAGTGCATTAGCATGGTTAAAATCATACTTATCTGACCACCATCAATTTGTTGCAGTGAATCAAGAGGTATCATATCAATCAAAGTGTAGTTTGGAGTACCTCAAGGCTCAGTACTAGGGCAGTTACTTTTCACGTTTTACATGTTACCCTTGGGAGATATCACGAGGAAGCATGTGTTAGCTTTCACTGTTATGCCAATGATGCTCTATATTTCTTTGAGGCCCGGAGAAACATACCAGTTTGAAAAAACTAATGGAATGCATAGTCAATATAAAAACCTAAATTTTGAAAAAAAAAGAGGTGTTAATTATAGGACTTTTAACTCTGCATGTTATAACCTAGAACACTGTCTAAGACTTGATGGCTGCTCTGTCAATTCTTCATCATCAGTTAGGAACCTAGGTGTGCTATTTGATAGCGATCTTTCCTTTTACAGCCACATTTCTAGCTTTTTTTTCAAGGTTAGATTATTGTAATGCTTTTTTGGGTGATTGTTCTGCACGCTTAATAAACAAACTCCAGCTAGTCCAAAATGCAACAGCTAGAGTTCTTACTAGAACCAGGAAGCATGACCTCATTAGCCCAGTTATGTCAACACTACACTGGTACCCTATCAAGCATCGTATAGATTTTAAAATCTTGCTTATTACTTATAAAGCCCTGAATGGTTTAGCACCTCAGTATTTGAACGAGCTCTTATTGCACTATAGTCCTCCACGTCCACTGGATTCTCAAAACTCTGGCAATTTAGTAATACCTAGAATACCAAAATCAACTTCAGGTGGCAGATCCTTTTCCTATTAAGTGCTCAAACTCTGGAATAACCTACCTAATATTGTTCGGGAGGCAGACACTCTCTGTCAGTTTATATCTAGATTAAAGACCCACCTTTTTCCTCCTTTGTGGTCAAAGATCGGCGGCGGACCCAGATTTTTGTTGTTTATTTGTGTTCACATAGATTCACTGAACAGTGAATAAGGGTTTATAGTTCAAAGTTGCATATACATGGAGATATATGTGTAAAGGAGGCCAGCGAGTAGTGCTGTGCAGGTAAAACTCACTCACAGATCTCGACTGATGCTAGTGGGTGTAGCCATTTAGCCTCCTTGTTAGTGCGTCCGCCTCCCATGCCGGAGACCCGGGCTCGAGCTCTACTCGGAGTGAGTGTGAGGAGAGAGAGGTTACATATGGATATGTTTACTTCATATTTCTTCAGGCAGAATCATGACTTCTATTAATTTGCCACTGATTTACGTGATCTGATGATTACAGTCTGAGTGATTCTAATTCCTGAACAGTAAACTTTGAAGTGTGAGCTTTGTGAACAGATGTTGATTATGTATCTAGTAAGAAAGACTCATGAGCAGTAACCTTTTAATTTTGTGTATGTCATTTGTGTCTCCATGCTGAAAATGGGGGATGACCGATGAGGGGTTTTAACCTGGCTTACACATTACACAATAACCCATTTATAATAATCAAATCCGTTAAAGGATTTTTAGGCTGCATTAATTAGGAAAATCAGAACTGGGAACACTTCCCATAACACACAATGCACTTGCTACATTGTTAGAAGAATGGCATCTACACTAATATTTGTCTGTTTCTTTCTTATTCTGAGGTCACTGTAGCCATCAGATCCAGTGTTTATCCAGATCAGATTGTCACTGAAGTCACCTGGATTCAGTACATATCAAGCCCAGATGGTGAATCAGAGAGGACCTGTACTGCCCTGAATGTCAGCAGAGACCAGGACAATTAGATGAGCCCAAGAGACAGCTCCACAGTCAAAAACTTGTCTCCTAGATGGCCACCGGGAAAAGTCCCCAGGAAACAGATGATTCTTCTGCACAATCTAACTTTGCTGCAGCCTGGAATTGAACTGTTGGTTTCATCTGGCCAGAGGTGAACTGGCCCCCCGACTAAGCCTGGTTTCTCCCATGGTTCCTTTTCAAGGGAACTTTGAACTGCGTCCTCTAGGGGTTGCTCTGGGGAACACCTCGTCGTGACCCGTGTCTGAAGCATACATTGAAAAAATACCAACCTGTTGGCCGGTGACAGCCTCAGACGTCACTACCGGCATGACTATAAACAAGCATCGGGAGAACACGTCATGCCCCTTCTTCTTCACTGCCTGTTCTGAAGCGTGAATCTGAAAGAACCGGTAGAAGCGATCGTTCTCTGTTTATCATGGCAACAACTAGCAAGCATCTAGACAATGTGTGCATCTGTGTCGGCGTTATTTACATTTACATTACATTTACATTTATTCATTTAGCAGACGCTTTTATTCAAAGCGACTTACAGATGAAGACAGTGGAAGCAATCAAAACAACAAAAAGAGCAATGACATATAAGTGCTATAACAAGTCTCAGTTAGGTTAACACAGTACACATAGCATGGTATTTTAAATAATATAATAAATAAAAAGAAAACAGAATAATAAAAAAAAGAATAGAGCAAGCTAGTTAGAGGTCTTTACACATACACGCACACACACACATATAGAATTGCATAATAAATGAAAATAAAATAGAATACAAAAAGATTAGAAAGGTAGTTAGATTTTTTAAGAATAGAATTAGAATAGTGAGTGTTAAAGTTAGAGGGTCAAATAAAGATGGAAGAGATGTGTTTTAAGCCGATTCTTGAAGATGGCTAAGGACTCAGCTGCTCTGATTGAGTTGGGAAGGTCATTCCACCAGGAGGGAACATTTAATTTAAAAGTCCGTAAAAGTGACTTTGTGCTTCTTTGGGATGGCACAATCAAGCGACGTTCACTTGCAGAACGCAAGCTTCTAGAGGGCACATAAGTCTGAAGTAACAAATTTAGGTAAATGGGTGCAGAGCCAGTGGTAGTTTTGTAGACAAACATCAATGCTTTGAATTTTATGCAAGCAGCTATTGGAAGCGAGTGCAAATTGATAAACAGAGGTGTGACGTAAAATTAATCTTGCTGCCACGTTCTGAAATAATTGTAAAGGTTTGATAGAATTGGCTGGAAGACCTGCCAAGAGGGCATTGCAATAGTCCAGCCTGGACAGAACAAGAGCTTGAACATGGAGTTGTGCAGCATGTTCCAAAAGAAAGGGCTTGATCTTCTTGATGTTGAATAAAGCAAATCTGCAGGATAGATAAGTTTTAGCAATGTGGTCTGAGAAAGTCAGCTGATCATCAATCATAACTCCAAGGCTTCTAGCTGTTTTTGAAGGAGTTATGGTTGATGTGCCTAACTTGATGGTGAAATTGTGATGGAACGATGGGTTTGCTGGAATCACAAGCAGTTCTGTCTTGGCAAGGTTCAGTTGAAGGTGATGGCCCATCATCCAGGAAGAAATGTCTGTTAGACAAGCTGAGATGCAAATCGCTACCGTCGGATCATCAGGATGGAATGAGAGGTAGAGTTGAGTGTCATCAGCATAGCAGTGGTATGAAAAGCCATGTTTCTGAATGACAGAACCTAGTGATGCCATGTAGACAGAGAAGAGAAGTGGTCCAAGAACTGAGCCCTGAGGCACCCCAGTAGTTAGATGTTGAGACTTGGAAACCTCACCTCTCCAAGATACTTTGGAGGACCTATCTGATAGGTAAGACTCAAACCATTGAAGTATGGTTCCTGAGATGCCATTTGCCAGTAGAGTTGATAGGAGGATCTGGTGGTTAACCGTGTCAAAAGCAGCGGATAGATCAAGCAGGGTAAGTACTGAAGATTTGGATTCTGCTCTTGCCAGTCTTAGAGCTTCAACAACTGAGAGCAAGGCCGACTCAGTTGAATGTCCACTTCTGAAGCCAGATTGGTTGCTGTCAAGGAGATTGTTGTGTGTGAGAAATGTAGAGATTCATAGTAACCAGATCTGTCCGACTCACTTTCTCAGTGAAAGGTTCTATTGGTAAACAGGATTAATCTGAGTTTCCACAATGTACATTAGACCCGGCCCGCCGCTCCTTTAAACGTGTAACGTTACTAACCCCTTTACGTGCAAACATCGCCGACGGCCCCAGTTTATTGTTGTTTCACTTTCACAGCACATTAAACATCACTCTCTTACTTGATCTGGACAAACTGTGCATCAATTGAAAGTTTAAAGACTCTAGCTTCGATATTTGACCAATATTTTGATAAAATATTGTTGCAGTGACAGTTATTTAGTAATTTATGTCAGGAGTGCAAAATAATAAATCCGTATTATGCCCCTTTTTGAATAGAAATTCACCACTCATTAATATTCAGTCAAGTCTGCAGCGGTTTATTTGTGTTCACATAGACTCACTGAACAGCGTCAATAAGGATTTATAGACCATAGATGCATATCCGCGGAGATATGTGGATATATTTACTGATGTTTACTTCATATTTCTTCAGACAGGATCAATCAATCAATCAATCAATCAATCAATCAATCACCTTTATTTATATAGTGCTTTAAACAAAATACATTGCGTCAAAGCACTGAACAACATTCATTTGGAAAACAGTGTCTCAATAATGCAAAATGATAGTTAAAGGCAGTTCATCATTGAATTCAGTTATGTCATCTCTGTTCAGTTGAAATAGTGTCTGTTTTTATTTGCAATCAAGTCAATGATATCGCTGTAGATGAAGTGACCCCAACTAAGCAAGCCAGAGGCGACAGCGGCAAGGAACCGAAACTCCATCGGTGACAGAATGGAGAAAAAAACCTTGGGAGAAACCAGGCTCAGTTGGGGGGTCAGTTCTCCTCTGACCAGACGAAAACCAGTAGTTCAATTCCAGGCTGCAGCAAAGTCAGATTGTGCAGAAGAATCATCCGTTTCCTGTGGTCTTGTCCTGGTGCTCCTCTGAGACAAGGTCTTTACAGGGGATCTGTATCTGGGGCTCTAGTTGTCCTGGTCTCCGCTGTCTTTCAGGGCAGTAGAGGTCCTTTCTAGGTGCTGATCCACCATCTGGTCTGGATACGTACTGGATCCGGGTGACTGCAGTGACCCTCTGATCTGGACACAGACTGGATCTCGTGGCCACGGTGACCTCGGAACAAGAGAGAAACAGACAAATATTAGCGTAGATGCCATTCTTCTAATGATGTAGAAAGTACGGTGTTATGTGAAGTGTTTCCGGTTCCGGTTTACCTAATTAATGCAGCCTAAAAATCCTTTAACGGATTTGGATATTAAAATCATATTAGTATGTTATGTGTATGCCAGGTTAAAGAGATGGGTCTTTAATCTAGATTTAAACTGCAAGAGTGTGTCTGCCTCCCGAACAATGTTAGGTAGGTTATTCCAGAGTTTAGGCGCCAAATAGGAAAAGGATCTGCCGCCCGCAGTTGATTTTGATATTCTAGGTATTATCAAATTGCCTGAGTTTTGAGAACGTAGCGGACGTAGAGGAGTATAATGTAAAAGGAGCTCATTCAAATACTGAGGTGCTAAACCATTCAGGGCTTTATAAGTAATAAGCAATATTTTAAAATCTATACGATGTTTGATAGGGAGCCAGTGCAGTGTGGACAGGACCGGGCTAATATGGTCATACTTCCTGGTTCTAGTAAGAACTCTTGCTGCTGCATTTTGGACTAGCTGTAGTTTGTTTACCAAGCGTGCAGAACAACCACCCAATAAAGCATTACAATAGTCTAACCTTGAAGTCATAAATGCATGGATTAACATTTCTGCATTTGACATTGAGAGCATAGGCCGTAATTTAGATATGTTTTTGAGATGGAAAAATGCAGTTTTACAAATGCTAGAAACGTGGCTTTCTAAGGAAAGATTGCGATCAAGTAGCACACCTAGGTTCCTAACTGATGACGAAGAATTGACAGAGCAACCATCAAGTCTTAGACAGTGTTCTAGTTTATTATAAGCAGAGTTTTTAGGCCCTATGATTAACACCTCTGTTTTTTTCTGAATTTAGCAGTAAGAAATTACTCGTCATCCAATTTTTTATATCGACTATGCATTCCATTAGTTTTTCAAATTGGTGTGTTTCACCAGGCTGCGAGGAAATATAGAGCTGCGTATCATCAGCATAACAGTGAAAACTAACACCATGTTTCCTGATGATATCTCCCAAGGGTAACATATAAAGCGTGAAGAGTAGCGGCCCTAGTACTGAGCCTTGAGGTACTCCATACTGCACTTGTGATCGATATGATACATCTTCATTCACTGCTACGAACTGATGGCGGTCATATAAGTATGATTTAAACCATGCTAATGCACTTCCACTGATGCCAACAAAGTGTTCAAGTCTATGCAAAAGAATGTTGTGGTCAATTGTGTCAAACGCAGCACTAAGATCCAATAAAACTAATAGAGAGATACACCCACGATCAGATGATAAGAGCAGATCATTTGTAACTCTAAGGAGAGCAGTCTCAGTACTATGATACGGTCTAAATCCTGACTGGAAATCCTCACATATACCATTATTCTCTAAGAAGGAATATAATTGTGAGGATACCACCTTTTCTAGTATCTTGGACAGAAAAGGGAGATTCGAGATTGGTCTATAATTAACAAGTTCTCTGGGGTCAAGTTGTGGCTTTTTTATGAGAGGCTTAATAACAGCCAGTTTGAAGGTTTTGGGGACATGTCCTAATGACAATGAGGAATTAATAATAGTCAGAAGAGGACCTATGACTTCTGGAAGCACCTCTTTTAGGAGCTTAGATGGTATAGGGTCTAACATACATGTTGTTGGTTTAGATGATTTAACAAGTTTATACAATTCTTCCTCTCCTATAGTAGAGAATGAGTGGAACTGTTCCTCAGGGGGTCTATAGTGCACTGTCTGATGTGATACTGTAGCTGACGGCTGAATGGTTGCAATTTTATCTCTAATAGTATCGATTTTAGAAGTAAAGTAGTTCATAAAGTCATTACTGTTGTGGTGTTGGGAAATGTCAACACTTGTTGAGGCTTTATTTTTCGTTAATTTAGCCACTGTATTGAATAAATACCTGGGGTTATGTTTGTTTTCTTCTAAAAGAGAAGAAAAGTAATCAGATCTAGCAGTTTTTAATGCTTTTCTATAGGATATGCTACTTTCCCGCCAAGCAATACGAAATACCTCTAGTTTTGTTTTCCTCCAGCTGCGCTCCATTTTTCGGGCTGCTCTCTTTAGGGTGCGAGTATGCTCATTATACCATGGTGTCAAACTGTTTTCCTTAACCTTCCTTAAGCGTAAAGGAGCAACTGTATTTAAAGTGCTAGAAAAGAGAGAGTCCATAGTTTCTGTTACATCATCAAGTTGTTCTGAGGTTTTGGATATGCTAAGGAATTCGGATACATCAGGAAGATAACTTAAAAAGCAGTCTTTTGTGGTAGAAGTGATGGTTCTTCGATACTTGTAACAAGAAGTAGAATTTACAATTTTGGCTATATGAAGTTTACACAGAACTAAATAATGATCTGAGATATCATCACTTGGCTGAATAATTTCAACACTATCAACATCAATTCCATGTGACAGTATTAAATCTAGAGTATGATTTCGACAATGAGTAGGTCCTGAAACATGTTGTCTAACACCAATAGAGTTCAGAATGTCTATAAATGCTGATCCCAATGCATCTTTTTCATTATCGACATGGATATTAAAATCACCAACTATTAAGACTTTATCTGCAGCCAGAACTAACTCGGATGTAAAATCACCAAACTCTTTAATAAAGTCTGTATGGTGCCCTGGTGGCCCGTATACAGTAGCCAGTACAAACATAACAGGGGATTTATCATTAACATTGGTTTCTCTGGATAATGTTATATGAAGCACCATTACTTCAAACGAGTTATACTTGAAGCCTGCCCTCTGAGAAATCCTGTAAACGTTGTTATAAATTGAAGCAACTCCTCCCCCTTTGCCTTTTAGATGCGGCTCATGTTTATAACAATAATCTTGGGGGGTGGACTCATTTAAAATAATGTAATCATCAGGTTTTAGCCAAGTTTCTGTCAAACAGAGCACATCTATATTATGATCAGTTATCATATTATTTACAAAAAGTGTTTTCGTAGAAATGGATCTGATATTCAATAAGCCAATCTTTATCATTTGTTTATCCATATTGCATTTGTTTTTTATTTGTTGAACCTCAATTAAATTGTTAACCTTAACTTGGTTTGGACGTTTTTTGTATTTTCTAGTTCGGAGAACAGACACAGTCTCTATAGTGTGATATCTAGGTGAAAGAGTCTCTATGTGCTGAGAATTAACTGACCTCTGTGACGGGAGGCAGCTAGCAGACGGTCGGTTTAGCCAGTCTGTCTGCTTCCTGACCTGGGCCCCAGTTAGTCAAGTATAAACACTAAGACTATGTGCCATATTTCTAGACAGAAGAGCAGCACCACCCCAGGAGGGATGAAGACCATCTCTTTTAAACAGGTCAGGTCTGCCCCAAAAGCTCGTCCAATTGTCTATGAAACCTATGTTATTCTGTGGGCACCACTTAGACATCCAGCCATTGAGTGATGACAATCTGCTATGCATCTCGTCACCACGGTAAGCAGGGAGGGGACCAGAGCATATTACAGTGTCTGACATCGTGCTTGCAAGTTCACACACCTCTTTAAAGTTATTTTTAGTGATCTCCGACTGGCGAAGTCGAACATCATTAGCGCCGGCATGAATAACAATCTTACTGTATTTACGCTTAGCATTAGCCAGCACTTTTAAATTTGCCAAGATGTCAGGCGCTCTGGCTCCCGGTAAACATTTGACTATGGTGGCTGGTGTCTCTATATTCACGTTCCGTACAATAGAATCACCAATAACTAGAGCACTTTCATCAGGTTTCTCAGTGGGTGCATCACTGAGTGGGGAGAACCTGTTTAATGTTTTGATCGGAACAGAAGAGCGGTGTTTTGACCCACGACTATGCTGCCTCACCGTCACCCAGTTGCCCTACTGCAGGGGCTCTGCTGGAACCGGACAATGTACAGGAATCCCTGAGCTAAACGCATCCAAAGCCATATCTAGAGCCCTAACATTCTTACTGTCCTCAATTAAAGTTTGGATGCGTGTCTCTAATTCTGAAATCTTCTCTGTCAGCCTAACTATTTCCCTGCATTTATCACATGTGAATCCCTCATCAGCGACAGAGATAGATAAACTGTACATGTGGCAAGAGGTGCAAATAACAATTGTAGGAGAAGCCATTACTCACCGTGCTTGATGAAATATTCTTACTGCGGTTGTTTGATGAACTTGTGGAAAACTGCAGCGTGAGAGAGGAGAGGAATCATCATTCCTATTCATTTTCCACTGATTTACGCAATCTGATGATAAACAGCTTCTCCCAGTGCCGTCTCTGTGTGTTTGCTTCCGTGTACTCGAACTGTGACCCAGTCAGACTCTGATTGGACCTTTGGCTTGTCAACCTGACAGTCCCAAAACCGGACAGCATCAGATCGTATCACATGGTTCGTGAACAGTTCCTGGTTCATATCTGCTCACAACAACACTGAAACACCTCTGTATACACGAAATATCCGAATAATAAACCCGCGATTACGATAGAAAAGCTTGCTATGAGATTTTCTTGAGATCTGGGGCATTTTATAAAGTATAAAAAAAAATGTACATCGGAAATGCTAACTTGTGCAGCTATGAAAAAGGCTACAAATAGCATATTTTTACAATAGTAAACGACCAAATTCCACCCGTGATCGCAAAAGGATGTTATTACAAACACTCGATTGGGGTTCAAAGTGACTTTTGAGTAAAAGTGTACTAATAATTTCATAAATTGTCTGATTTAGCTTGATGCTAACGTTAGCTCCAAAGCTACTAATAGCAGGTGCATTTCTTCTTCATAATGCATTTCTGTCACAATAATTCACGTAAGGTCGTAAGAAAATGTTTTGTTGTATTTTTATAGTAAGACTTTTGATAAATAAGGACTAAATGCATACAGAGAATGAAGTGAGGTCGCTGCTTTGTTGCTTTGTTAACATTGAAAAACCACAACAAAGGCTGATAAAGGTGGAATAAAAACAAAAGAATAATGATAAAAGAATAATGTGGATAATGTGTCGTACCTGGCGGAGGTGTGAAAGACTTGTTTGGTGAGAACAATAGAATAATGAATCGGGCAGTTTTCAAAACACACATACAAAATACACTGCAGTGTTTACATGTGAGATCTCACAGAGATGACAAGTGCCATAAATCAATCTGATTAGCCTTCTCTAAAAAACACACATGACATGGCCTTAGAAAATAATTCATAAAATTCACAGTTTTACAGATTAGATTATGAAATTTAAATCAAGCAAGAGGTAGGACGTAATACCGCATAAATATCGGAGCAGCTTTCCAGCGGTGGAGAGAAACTCAAGGATTGGAAGGGATCGAATCGGACTCTGAGGTTTATTTGTTTCTTTTTGATAGGTGAGTAACGATTTTGTGTTGTTTCACACAACTTATCCATGTTGTCTTTTGTTTGAATATGCTTGTGTGTAATCTTCGCTTGTTTCTGCGATCGTTGTTGCCATGGTTGCGTATGTACGTGTGGGGTTAAGATTTCAAAATAGGGGCGATGCACGGTGACCGAGAGAGCTCAACTTCACAAAACACATTCAAATAGAAAAAGCACCAGCAAATTAAGAAAACATCTTCATCAGTTAATACTCAACACAATGAAATACAAAAACAAGCTACAAATGCTCACAACACAAACAAATACAGAAACGCTCTGCAAATATTACCCCAACAAAAAGAAAATGTAAAACAGTTTTTTTTTTTTTTGAGTATTGATTACCATTTGTATGACCATATTTGTACACATACCATGGTTAAACTATGGTTATAGTAGTAAATCCGTGGTTAATTTGTTAATGATTACAGTAACCATTTTTTGTTTGCTTTTTTTATATAATGTATTCATTGATTAATTCATTTAAATCGTAAAACCAGAGGCTATGGTTAGTTTTTGTAAGGTAAGTCAGCTTACATAACCTTTCACAGTTACAGAAATTGTGTATTTAGTGAGCTTATAATAATATCCATAAAAAAGCTAAGGAATTGTATGACCAGGATTGTTAAAATAAACAAAATATATTTTTTCAGAGCAAACATTTATAAATTATGTCACAGCCACATTTGTCACTTTACGGTTCCTTTGAATTTTTCCGATCTGTTCTGTGATTTTGCAGCACATTTCTTTATTTGTTTGTATGGTGAGTATTTGCAGCACGTGTTGTCAAACTGATGAAGATGTTTTCATAATTTACAGGTATTTTTGTCATTTGCTGCATGTTTATCTCTCTCGGCCACCGTAGCAGGTCCTGTTGGGGTATGAGTGTGTTTGTTTTGGTGCTAAAGAATCGGGTCAGGGCAGATGGAGGCTGAAGCACAATAATAGTCTAACCATTACTTTACCCACATTCTCAATACACACTGTTCTGTTGTCAATAAACACACATGACGATGGTGCTTCCACTGACATTTACGTTCTCTGTGTGTGTATTGCTCATAGACAGTAAAAGAAATGGACACAGCGACCCCATTGGAACTCAATTGAGACAAGTGAAGCCCATTTTTAGCGTTTTTTAGCACTTCCGTTTCTGACGCGCAGACTCAAACTAAGCTTGATGACGTCAGCAACCTGTCTGACAGATGTAAATCTTCTAGTAGCTGTGCGTGCAAACTGCCATCGTTAATCTTGCAGAGACGGCGAGCTTGAGCGGGGAGTTCTTTGGCGTGAGTGAGCAGGAGTAAGTATTCCGATTAATTATTTTGTATAGTATTTTCAAATGTAACGCCAGTACGCCATATTAAGTTAATTGCCTGCGAGCTTCTCCTCCTGTCTGTATGGCAACAGAGAGTAGTGTGGTTAACGCTATCGTTAGCCTATTTTTTACAAAAAACTGTTTCTACAGGGCCATAATGTAACATAGAAGGTAATGGAGCCCTTTATACATTGTTGTGTATCTTTAGAAATAAATAATGGACAAACTGAGTCTTTAAATGCCTCAGATGTAAAGTTATTCGCTGTCAAAGTGACACCAAAATGAATGGGAGTCAATGGGAATGCTAACGCAAGTGAAGTTCTGCTACAAGATGGCAGCACCCGGCCAACTTCAACTTCCGGTCGACTTCCTTGCCGCCTGGTATTGCTATGACTCCTGACCCCGGGGTCCTACGAGGAGCTGGTAGCTGCCTTTATTTTTTTTTATTTAATTCAAATAAGCAAACTTTCTTATATTCTAGATTCACATACTGAAAATATTTCTGACTGAAATATTTCAATAGTTTTTTTTTTGTTTTAATTCTGATGGTTACTTACAGCTTAGAAAAATGAAAAGTAGGAAACTTTTAAAGAAATAGAAAAATTAAAATCCAAAGTATGTTTAATTATGCACTCAATACTTGGTTGGGGGTTCTTTGATAGAGGCCTTCAGCTCCTCTGTATTGTTTGTCAGATGTTACTTCTCTTCCTCTTCACAATACCCCATAGATTCTCTGTGAGGTTCAGGTCAGGTGAGTTGGCTGGCCAATCAAGCACAGTAATATCATGGTCAGCAAACTACTTGGAAGTGTTTTTTTCACTGTGGTCGGGTGCTGACGTCCTACTAGAAGAGGAAATCAGCATCTCTATAAAGCTTGCCAGCAGATGGAAGTTGGAAGTGCTCCCAAAATCTCCTGGTAGATGGCTGCATTGACTCTGGACTTGATAAAACACAATGTATATATATACATGCGCGCTGCTGAGGCAATGCGTGTATTACATTGTTTCATTTTTATGTGAGTTTTTTCTACACCAGACCGTGTTGACTAGTCTGGTTGCTGAGTACATTTAATTCTAAGGAATAAAATGACATTTATCTGACTATGTGAAGTTAGAGGTACAGGGGCTCTAGGGATGTAATTTCTTGTGTGAGAACACGTGTGTACGGCTCTTCCTCTGAGGAGGTTGAGGCGGTCAGGGGCTGTTGGGTGGAGCAGTCCCAACCGTGTTCCAGCCCCTCGTGCCAGGGGTGTCACTTTTGTACTCCGCAGATGCTAGAGTCAAAGTGGCGCTCCCAAGCCGAAGGCTTCTAGTGGAAAGCAGTTCTACGGACCGTTGTTTTCGCTGGATAGCCTTCATCATAACGTCCTGACGCCTAGGCCTAGGACGTTTTGAGGGCCAGCTCCCTCTGGGGAAGAGTGGTGTACACCGCATTACACAGTGCCCGTCTCTCCTCAGTGCCCTCAGGAGATCATTCTGCCAACCCTGCCGGTGTTCCAGGGCGCAGCGATCTCCGGCGAGCGCTTCTCTGAGGTTTCTAGAGCAGATAGTATGGTCGTACCCTGCCTATCCACCACTTCAGGGCACCGAGCTAGTGGATCTAGGCGCACCAGAAGCCAGTCTCGAGAGACTGGTTCCCTTAGGAGGTCACATGGCGGTGTGGGAGCCCCTGCCAAGTGTACTTCACTGGTCCTGGCCCCGAGTAGGCTCTGGTCTAGTCTTCCTAGCAGACGATGTGGGTCTGAGGACCGTTGTTTTTAGGAGACTTCAGCTACAAGAGTCCTGATGCTGCGGCTCAGGACCTCGGAGGGCAGGCCCCTCTGGGGAAGAGCAGTGTACACCGCATTACACGGTGCCCGTCTCTCCTCAGTGCCCTCAGGAGATCGATCTGCTAACTCTGCCGGTGATCCAGCAGTGTCCAGCGAGCGTTTCTCTCAGTTACCACCTGGAAACGTAGTGGTGCTAAGAGTCTCGCGACCTCCTGGGAGGTTTCCAGAGCAGCTAGTTCGACCGTCTTCTGCCGGTCCGCCGCTTCAGGGCATCGAGCTAATTGCTCTGATGCCACCAGAGATCAGTCTTGAAAGGCTGATTTCCTAAGTAGACTATTTTGCAGCATGAAACTACTGCCAAATGTGTCTCAGTGGGTCCTGCACAGTGTAGTGAGAGGCCACAGAATCCAGTTCTGGTGGGCCCCAAGCAGGCTCTGGTAATGGAACAGAAGTAGACTCTCTCTGAGGATGGAGACCATAGAGGAGGTCCCTCCTTGGGTTGCAGAGTCCGGGTCCTACAGCCGGTACTTCACTGTTCTGAGGAAGGATGAGGTGTTGTGTCCTTTTCTAGATCTGTGCTTTTTGAACCTCTCAGTCAAGGGACTGAAGTTTAACATGCCTGCACAGGCCAAGTCCGAGGACTGGTGTGTCACGATCTATCAAAGGATGCACTTGTCTCCATCCTTCTTCATTGGAAGTTCCTGAGGTTTGCTTTTGAGGGCAAAAGCCTACCAATACAGATCTTCCACTGGCCTTGCACTCTCACCCCAAACTTTCAAGACTCAACCACATTGACGATTGGTTGATATCAGCTCAATCTGAGCAGATGACGGTTCGGCACCGAGGTGTCGTTCTCGCTCACATGAAAGAGCTGGGGTTAAGACTTAACGCCAAGGAAAGTGTGCTTTCTCCAGTTCAGAGAACCACTTATCTGGGCATGGTGTGGGATTCGACCACGATGCAGGCACGTATGTCACTTGCTCGAGTCGAGTCAATCCTCACTGCAGTCGCGAGAGTGAGAGAAGGCCGGTCACTCAATGTCAAGCAGTCACAGAGATTGCTGAGTCTAATGGCAGCTGGATCCAATGTGAATGCTATTGGCCTGCTGTACATGAGAGCCCTACAGTGGTGGCTCAAGACCAAGGGGTTCTCCCTGAGGGGAAACCCACTTCATATGCTAAAGGTCACGCGACGCTGCCTACGTGCCTTGGATATGTGGAGGAAGCCTTGGTTCTTGTCTCAGGGCCCGGTGCTGGCAGCTCCTTGTCGCCGCGGGATGCTAGCGACGGACGCATCCCTCACCGGCTGGCAGCTCCTTGTCGCCGCGGGATGCTAGCGACGGACGCATCCCTCACCGGCTGGGGTGCCATGAGTGGCCACCCTGCCCGCGGTCTGTGGAGTGGTCACCATCTGACATGCCACATCAACTGCATGGAGATGCTGGCTGTGCTTCGTGCACTTTGTAATTTTCTCCCAGATTTAAGAGGTCACCATGTGTTTGTGTGCACCTACAACACAGCGGTGATCTCTTACATCAACTACCAAGGAGGTCTCCACTCACGCCATTTATACAATTAGCGTACCAGATCCTTGTGTGGGCCCAGGACGAATTCTTCTCGCTCAGAGCAGTTCACATTCCTGGGCATCTTAATATGGGAGTAGACATCCTGTTGAGGCAGGGGCCGAGGCCCAGGTAATGTCGGCATCACACCGAGATGAAGCAGAGTTGGAGAGGTTGGGTGGATCTGTTTGCAACTCCAGAGACATCACACTGTCCCCTCTGGCTTCCTCTGACTCATCCAGCTCCACTGGGGCTGGACGCCATGGTACAGACGTGGCCGAGGCTTCATCTGTACATTTTTCCCCCTAAACTTTCCCTGCTCTGCTCTCGGGAGTTCTGGAGAGAGTGCGCCGGGACGGAGTCCGGCTGCTGTTAGTAGCCCCGTTCTGGCTGGGCCGGGAATGGTTCCTGGACCTAATTTCTCTTTTTGACGACTCTCCATGGGCACTCCATGGGATGTTCCCGTCAGGAGAGATCTCCTCTCGCAGACGGAGAGTGCGCCCCCGCATGGAGCTTAGAGGCTGTAGGTGTGGTCTCTGAGGAGGCACAACTCTTAGCTTCCGGTCTCTCAACCGAGGTTGTAAGACCGTTCTCCAATCCAGAGCTCACTCAATGAGGAAACTTTATGCCTTAAAGTGTAAGCTTTTCACTTCTTGGTGTGGAGACCACCAGCTCGACCCAGTTAACTGCCCGGATGGTACAGTGCTGGAGTTCCTGCAGGCTCTTCGCAGGGTTGACCCACTCCACCCTGAAGGTCTATGTGGCAGCCATGGTGGCCTACCCTGCCCCTCTCGGTGGCCAGTCAGTGAGCAGAAACCCTCTGGTTACATGTTTCCTCAATGGTGCACTGAGGCTGATGCTAAGCGGTGATCAGGATGCTATCCTAAGCCTCGAGTCCTCTGATTTCCCCTCTCCCAGGGGTCAAGACTCACTCCTTCTGAAGTTTGGCCATTGGACGGGTTGCCCCCGATTTCTGTCAGGCTCCTTCTCCTTCTCTTGCTTTAGCTGTGCTCTTCCACACTAGGCAGAGATTTGAAAGTCTGGCGGCGTGGGCATTCTTGTTCCCCAAACGTTCTCGACGCAGCTTGAGTTCCTGAAGAGCAACGTCTAAGGTTACGTATGTAACCCTGGTTCCTCGAAGGAACTAGACGCTGCATCACAGTGCCACACATCCGGCATCTCTGGCTGGCGCTTGATTCATCCTTTGAGGCTGATTACCGGCTTCGCTGCTCATGCTTTTATGCTTCCTGGTCTCTGACGTTACCCGTCTATGATGTCTCAAAGGCTTCACTCGTGAACGAGTCAGTTTATTGTTCGTTATCTGGCTTGGCTCGGTGTTCATCACAGCAGTTCAGTCAATGTACTGTTTGAGTACATGAATTACTGGTTTGTTTGAACTCAGAGGGAGTGTCAGCCACATTAAAAAAGTTAACAGCTTAAGTAATTTGTGGATTAATGCGTATTAGAGATGCAAACCGTTTAAAACGATTCAGTTCGATTTGGTGAACTGAATGATTCGTTCGCGAACCGGAAATCCAGCTGCTTTGATTTGAACTCTCTCTCACACAGACACGGAAGAGAAGACAATGCGGAATAAAGTAGTAGTTTTTGCTATTTTTGGACCAAAATGTATTTTCGATGCTTCAAAAAATTCCAACGGACCCTCTGATGTCACATGGACTACTTTGATGATGTTTTTCTTACCTTTCTGGACATGGACAGTATACCGTACACACAGCTTCAATGGAGGGACTGAGAGCTCTCGGACTAAATCTAAAATATCTTAAACTGTGTTCCGAAGATAAAAGGAGGCCTTACATGTTTGGAACAGCATAAGGGTGAGTTATTAATGACATAATTTTCATTTTTGGGCGAACTAACCCTTTAACCCATTTATTGGGTTTGCTGCCAAAAAGCTCTTTTTGTTTCATCTGACCATAGAAACTAGTGCCATTTGAAGTTTGAGTCATATCTGACAACTGAATATGCTGGAGTTTGTTTCTGTATGAGTTTGAATCATTTTTCTTGAAACCCTCCTGAACAACAATGTGGTGATGTAGGGGCTGTTTGATTTTTCTTTTTTCTTTTTTTTTTTTTTTAGCCACTCACACTCTTATTTTCAATGTGCATTAGGACAATATAGACACATATCATCTTCCAGGCAGATTTGTAACATCTTTAGTAGATTGGAACCCCTTTCTTATTGCTCTGATTGTGGACATGGAGGTTTTCTTACAGCAACTTTCTATTTTGTGAAGCTCAACAATCTTGTTCTGCACATCAGAACTAAATTATTTTGATTTACTCCTTCTGATGGATGATTAAGGGAATTTGGCCTTTCTGTTCTTCATATTTATAATCCTGTAGAACAGGAAGCCATGGCTGGACAATTTCATACTCTTAGTCACCCTGGATTGGGAATATACTCCAGGGATATTTTACTCATAATAATTTCTAGGGGTGCCAATAATTGGGGCCAACATGCATTGGAGAAACGCATTTATTTCAAAGTGAGCCCCCCCCCCCCACTACACAACTGCCTTTGCTCATATTTACCAAGGGTGTCAATAATAGTGGAGGGCACTGTATTTTAATTAGTTTTTTTGGCTTCTGATCGCAAATGTATCTAAACTTTGGAGTGCTTAGCTTAACGAGCAAGGTCCTGGCAGATTGCTAGGTCCGGTCCTCACTGATAAAAAAAAAAAAAAAAAGAAAAAAAAAAAAAAAAGAAAAAAATAAAAAGATTCCTGCAAAGGAATCAATAGGCAGAATCTAAATTTTTATTTGATTTTAGATTCCCAACCCTAATCTGCACATTGTTTTTTTCTGGTTTAAGGACATTAAATTTTGTACATGTTACATTTTGAATGTTGAAACGTGTTGAAATGTTGAAACCCTCCGAGAAGGAGGGTCATGTAAAGTAAAGGGAAGTGTGGAAAAGTGGTGGGCATGGAGACTAGTTTTGCTCTCCTCCCCAGTTATAGGTCGTTGTTCAATAAAAGCTATTAGCCATCAGTATTTTCAAGTCCATCATCCTTATTCACATCAAACCACGGGCAGCTAAACCCCACGCCTTAGTAAATAGTTTAACACAATGGCTATTATGCAATGTATCAATGTTCTGTGGGTCACATGACTTCACATATCACGTAATACATATTTTGTATTATTTTGTTAATTTTTTTACCACCATTTGAATTACATCCACAAAATATGTGTATGCTATATGTTTTTCATAAATGCAGACACCAGACAGTATATGATTTCTGCAACTGCAACAATCTTTACACATCTCTTGCACAAAAACAACATTCCAATTCCATGAAAATAATCATAACGTGCAGTGAAATACAAACTCTGAATATTAT
The DNA here is from genome assembly GCF_023724105.1 of Carassius gibelio. Taxonomy (NCBI): domain Eukaryota; kingdom Metazoa; phylum Chordata; class Actinopteri; order Cypriniformes; family Cyprinidae; genus Carassius; species Carassius gibelio. The sequence continues at coordinate 6,945,456 of NC_068412.1, read as the reverse complement.
GTCAACCAGAAATAACAAATATACATTTTATATATAATACTATAAAATAATTGCAGAAATGAGTGTTGAACTTGCTTCTCCTGCATCCTATTCCTATGTTGTCTTGTAAGGTGCATATGTTTGTGTTCTTCTCTACTGTACAGGCAGATACTTTCTTCAGACTGATACTTGTTTATTGCCTTTTGGTGGCAAAGGACCTTGAATCAGTGGTTTGTCTTGTATTAAGCCTTTAAAGGTTTTGCTCTTTTATGCATTATGTTAGACGTGCTATATATATATATATAGGTCTATGAGGTGTGAGCTGAGGTGAGATAAAGCAATGCAAATTATGTAACACAAAATAGAAAAAGTAATTAGTTAAATTTCTGGAGTTGTAATGCATTGCTGTAATGCATCACTTTATGCTTCCCAACAATGCATCAACTTAGTATTACCATATTTTACTTGAACTGCAAGTGAAGGAAGGCAAACAATGTTATATGCACCATCAGAATAACTAATAAATAATGTCAGTGTTATACCCGAATAATAATGTTGTTCCTCTGAACTTTCACTTCATCAAAATTCTACTAGCTTTAGTAGCTTTTTTCAACATACTACTACTACTACTACTACTACTACTACTACTGCATGTTTTTTTTTGAGCAGCAAATCAGAATACTAGAATGATTTATGAATGATCATGTGACTGGAATAATGATGCTAAAAATATTTCAATGTTTTACTGTTTTTGATTTTCAGGCTTGGTGAGCAGAAGAGGCTTCTTAATAAATAAATAAATAAAGGGTTGATAATAAGAATTAGAAACAATGAGCACCAGTGGAGGTAACAGTCAACACCCTGAAAGCAACTTATTTTTATTATTATTTTTATTATTATTATTATTATTATTATTATTATTATTATTTATTTATTTAACAACCATTATTTTTGATTGCATGGAATAAATGAGCTTTAAATTTAAAAGGGATTATGTTACAGCTTTATAACAAGTAATCTGCTATTTCTTGTTCATATCCATAGTCTGTGGCAAAAGTTTCCTAAAGTCAGTAATGGACAGTTAGAAATAATGAAAGATGTATCCTCACATTACAGTATATATCTCTCCACAGAATGTTCACAATTTCACACTTCAAATCATAAATTCATTTTCCAAGACTTTAGAGGAGAGTTAATGCAGTTTGCATTTAATCTCCCACATGCTTTAAATCTCATGCATGCATTCACCTTCAGCTGTTTCTTTGAAGAGCCTCTTTATTGTTAATTTCTCTAGAGCCTGTTTAAGTAGGCCATCGTGATTTAGAGCAATATCCTGATTGTTCGGTTTGAAGACATAAATGGATTGTAATGGCTTGCAGTATGTACCCTTTTCAACTTTCATCAGCATTTAAATCACTTTTCGAGGATGTGTGATCCTCTCCATTTTCTGAAGCACTACTTAGGGGTGAGCTGAGGCAAAATATTGTCTAGGATCCAGGTACAGTATGTAATAGTGGTAACATAAATGTATCAGATTTTGTTAAAGACCATGAAACTGAAGTTTTGTGGTTTTTACTCAATATATATTAGCTTTGAAACCATATATAACTACTATATTGTCAGCCCAGACCCACTGGAAAATACAATGCCCTCAGTAAACTTTTACCACAGTGCATGATATGTAAACTAATAGATTTCAATGTTTACATTACATAGTCTGGTACATATTTTTGGCTTTTCTGACAGAGCAAACTTACTCATTAGTTCACATGGTACAGTGTTACATTAACATGCTGAGCACATGGAAAATATATATGTATATTTTTTATTTTTTTATTATCAGTTAGGTTTAAGGTGTTTAGTGAAGGTGGTATGTTCATTTCAAATGAAATTGAGCATTAAACTTTTAGTGCCACTCCCTTAACATTTCATTTCCAAACTGTGATAAGATACATGTACATACATAACCACGATAATAAACCATTGCAACAGTTACGTTTAACTGTTTTGGCAAAAATTGAACATGAATTTTCATTTAATTTTAAAACTGTCAAAACGAAAACCAAACAAAAAAAAAATCATTTTACAACCATTTTTTTACACACAGGGATACATTTATTTTCATGAGATTGGACTGTTTAATAAACCTGCATCTGTAATGGAGAAAAATATATCTTATAGCACCTGAATGTTTACATGCCACCTGAAAAGTGCAACATTTTAGCATCATATTTCAGGTTTTGCAGAAATATAGGCAAAGTTGTGTATTTCCAATGGACCCAGATTAGCTATTGTACTAAATAAAACGATGTAAACACACTATATAAACTATACATTTGAGGGGTACACTCTTAAAAAATAAAAATAACAAAAAATTACAAAAGCTGTCACAGGGGCAGTACAGTGAGCCTGATTCCACCAAGTTGAATGTTGAACAACATACAAATCAACCAATCAGGATTGAGATATTTTCACCTAGATTTCACACTATAGAGACTGTGTCTGTTTCCCGAAATAGAAAATACATAAAAAAAAGTTGTAACCAATTTAAGAGTAAATATTTTATTGAGGTTCAACAAATAAAAAACAGATCCAACAGGAATATACAAATGATAACTTTTGGCTTATTGAATACCAGGTCCTTTTCTACAAAAGCACTTTCTGTAAGTGATATGATCATATAATTTGATCATAACCTAGATTTGCTCTGTTTGACAGAAACCTGGCTAAAACCTAATGATTACATTATTTTAAATGAGTCTACCCCCCAAGATTACTGTTATAAACATGAGCCTGTTAATGAACAAACCATATAAAACAAAAAAAAAGGAAGACAATTTACAATTCCCCAAAAAAACAAAAACAAAAACAAAAATGAAATACACATTGGGCTCAAAATAAATCAACAATCAAATAATGAATTTAAATAATTCAAATCATCCGGCCTTCCACATTGAGAACATAGAGGGCGATATGAGCCATCCAACAAAGGAAATACAAGAAAATAAATAAATGCACAAACAAACTGGGAACAAGACAGCAACACTTCTTAGTACTGATGTTCAAAGTCCTGCACTACAGCAGGAACCCTCCAACGCACGAGCACCTCAGCCAGGTTAAATGGGCAGGGCCAGCACGAGCAATGAACCGAATCTGAACCAGAAGTTGTTAATAGAAACTGGAAAAATGCAGCCAAATGTCACACTGAATCAGAGCCATAAACAATGCCAGGAGTGGGCAGCAATTAACTGCCGAGTAAGCAGTCTGACCAAACACAGGTCGCAACATTAACCAGTTGACTTCATGCGGCTTTTGGATAGATGCACAAAAAGAACCTTAAGTGAGCCATGACCAAGTTAGCCGCACTGCTAACAACAGTGTAAACGTTGGTACCAGAAAGGGGCGGGGCACCTAAGAGCAAAAGATCCTTGTGACACAACTCCACCTTTTATATGCTCACCCATAACTACTGATAGGCCAACAATCCTAACAATCAATATAGGAGGATCTAGCCATCCTGCCACAATCTACCCATGCTTTTTGTATCGACGTCCCGACGATGCCATACAAAACGATAAACCCCTAGAACACAGGACTCAACATCAAGGCCTATAGAAGACTGAAATCCCACTTGAAGCAGCCTCAGATGAGGACATGGGCTCACTGGTCGCCTCACCCACGGCTTGTTTGAAACTATAAATGTTAGGGTGTTGGCCAGCAGTAGTTCTTGTTGTCCTTCTCAGTACGGTTAAATCAGGAACAGGGAGGTCTGTAGATTGTAGCAGAAATGACTTGAACCAGACAAATTAAAGAGTCGATCAGGGCTGTGGCTGAAACACGAGCTGAATTCCTCAGTAAGGCAACAGGAAGTCATAAAACATTCTGTGCCACAAGTCCCAAGCAAGATAACCAATCAACCAACACTTTCACAGAACAGCTTTCAACAATAATACCACTAGAACAATTATTGACAATTTTAATTCGCAGAAGAGACTGTCAAATTTGTTGTTCGTAATTGATAAGCAACGCCGGACATCATGTGTAAACCCATGAGAGTACTACACAAGATCTTTTGACTTCCCCCACCCAGCAGAACCAGACTGAAATTCCTAAGGGGGAAGGGCCTTTGAACATCTGTTCTCCACAGAAATCTTTGTCAAGAGAATGGCAAATAAACTGTCTTTTCTGCATATATATGGACCAAAATGAACTCCAAAATGACTTCTAAATGAATATCAGTCCATCGCTTAACTCCATATTCATTTATATGTAACCCGCACATTTGACTATCATGTTATAATCACTTATTGTGTATGTCTTTTAATAACTATGGGATAGCTTAAGGATACATAGTCATGTCTAGTATCTATGTAATCGAATCTGCTTGCTTGAAATAGTCCAGGCCATCAGTTATTGGTCAAATGTGTCATATTCTTGTTATAGGAATCATGTCCAAAATTAGACCCTTCAAGAGCGGGAAAATGTGGACCACATGCTTGGTAAGATAAACATATGATCTATGATACCCCCGAGCCAAGACAATATCTGATTGGTCAAGACAACATTTGAGGTGTGGCCAACAGGCCAGTTTAAATACTCAGGACACCATAAAATCTTGCTTTTAGTTGTTAGCCTTCTGCTACTAGTCATGCCTGCTTTTAGTTTTAGCTTTTAGCTTTGCTTCTTAGCTTTAGCTTTTAGCCATGCTATTTGTCATCACTGTTCTTTGAGCGCGGTTCCAGTGTGCTTCAGCCTGCACGCCTGCTGCTACTTAGACACAATGAGAAGAAACACCACCTTGTCTCGTCAAACCTTACTTCTTTTCTTTTCCGTTTGTGTCATGATCCTGGTCTTTTCCTCTGTCTCTGTCTCCCTCTTGTGATCACTTACTCACTCTATCACGCACACTCCTCCGCTCATTATCACTTTCAGCTGTCTCCCCTTTCATTATCGGATTATTCGATGACCTTTCGTGAGACACGTCTGTTTCCTAGTCCTGTCCTGTCTTGTCCGTGGATTGTTTAGTCATTATTGCAACTGTGAGTTATACTGTCATTGGACTGTGTATTATCCGGCTGTGCCTGTTTGCAGAGAACCTGTGCAGCACCTGCCCTTGGCTTTTCACACCGCCGGCGGTCTTCTCTGTTTTTGGACTGGGAGTTGGCATCCCGGGATCCCTGCCTCTCCTCTCATGGAGATCTATGTAGTTTTTTCCCTTAGACCCTGTCGTCTGGCAATTTCTGTTTTGGCTGAAAGAAGTCCGTGATTTTTGTTCTCTTTATGCTGTGAAAGACTATTTTCTTTATTAAAGACTGTCAATTGCACCCCGCCCTGGTCTACCATCGTTCTTACCTCCTAACAGAATAATCCGACCAGAAGATGGACCAGGCGAGTGGTAATCCCCTCCAGCGTGCGGTGGAGCTCCAGGGTGCTCTGCTGGGGAGACATGAGGGGGATTTATCCACCACGAGACGAGCCGTAGAATCCCTGACCGCCCAGCTCTCAGGTCTAACTCAGCAGTTCCATCACTACCGTCATGAGACCACTGCAGCAGCCGGACAGCGCGACCCTTCTGTGCCACGCAAAAACAACCCTCTGTGCTATTCTGGTGAGCCTTTACAATGCCGAGCCTTTCTCACCCAATGCGAGGTTGTTTTTTCTCTCCAGCCGTCCACCTACGCCAGGGATCGATCTAAGGTGGCCTATGTGATTTCTCTTCTCAATGGACGGGCTCGAGAGTGGGCAGCGGCGAACTGGGAGGCAGAGGTAGACTGCGTCTTTAAGTTTTCTCTGTTCAAGGAGGAGATGATCCGAGTATTCGACCGGTCTGCACATGGTGGTGAAGCGTCCCGTCTCCTATCCACCTTGCGCCAGGGGAGGAGGTCAGTCACAGACTTTTCTATTGAGTTTCGTACTCTGGCCACTACTAGTGGATGGAACGGCCCGGCACTAATCTCCCGCTTTCTCGAGGGCCTCAACTCTGAGATTAAGGATGAGATCGTTGTCCGAGAGGTTCCTGACAATTTCGACTCCCTAGTCGAGCTGGCCCTTCGCATTGAAAGACGCTTCGAGAGGCGACGGTGGGCTCGCGGATTGGAGGCTCCGTTACTCCCCTCTTCCACAGCTACTCGTCCGCCACTGCCCTCTGCTGCTAATCCTGAGCCTATGCAGCTAGGGGGGCTTCACATATCTACACGGGAACGCCAGCGCAGGATTATGGATCGTCTATGTATGTACTGCGCTGCCGCTGATCATTTTGTCTCCAGGTGCCCAGTAAAAGCCAGCGCAGGGTTGCTGGCGAGCGCTACATCATGGGTCTCTCCGTCTAAGTCCTGCACTTCCCTTCCCGTTCACCTCCGGTGGCTGGGATCGTCTGTTTCCTGCTCAGCATTACTGGATTCGGGGGCGGAGGGGAACTTCATTGATGAGACTTGGGCTTTAAGACAAGGTATTCCCCTCTTAGATTTGCAGGACTCCACCCCCCTGTTTGCCCTAGATGGTAGTTCCCTTCCTAGGGTACAGAAGAGGACTTCACCATTGACTCTTACTGTTTCTGGAAATCATAGAGAAACTATTTCTTTTTTTATTTTTCATTCCCCTTTTTCTCCCGTGGTTTTAGGCCACCCGTGGTTAGTGCTTCACAACCCCCAGATTAACTGGGCAGAAGGCACTATTCTTTCTTGGAAATTGTCCTGTCATGTAGATTGTCTGTCTTCTGCTGTGCCCCCTGTCTTGCCCGTAACTGTTTTTCAGGAGGAGCCAGGTGACTTGTCTGGGGTTCCGGAGGAGTATCACGATTTGCGGGAGGTCTTCAGTCGTTCCCGGGCCACTTCTCTCCCCCCTCATCGCCCGTATGACTGCAGTATAGATCTTCTCCCAGGTACAACACCCCCCCGTGGTAGACTATACTCATTATCCGCCCCCGAGAGGGAGGCGCTCGAGAAATACCTTTCTGAATCACTGAATGCGGGTACCATCGTTCCTTCCTCGTCTCCAGCGGGAGCCGGTTTCTTCTTTGTTAAAAAGAAAGATGGCTCCCTGCGTCCCTGCATAGACTATCGGGGTTTAAATGATATCACGGTGAAGAATCGTTATCCATTACCCCTGATGTCCTCCGCCTTCGAGATCTTGCAGGGAGCTAAGATATTCACTAAGCTCGACTTGCGTAACGCCTATCACTTAGTACGTATAAAGGAGGGGGATGAATGGAAGACCGCGTTTAATACGCCCCTCGGACACTTTGAATACCGGGTTCTTCCCTTCGGATTGGTTAACGCCCCCGCGGTTTTTCAAGCCTTAATCAATGATGTCCTACGAGACATGCTCAATGTTTTTGTATTCGTCTACCTAGATGACATTCAGATTTTTTCGCCGTCTCTCCAGGTGCACGTCCAACATGTTCGTCGTGTTCTTCAGCGTCTATTAGAAAATCGACTTTATGTTAAGGCAGAGAAGTGTTCTTTCCATGCTCCCTCAGTTACGTTTCTGGGCTCTATCATCTCGGCAGAGGGGATTAGTATGGACCCTGCTAAGGTCCAGGCTGTTACCGACTGGCCCGTGCCCGATTCCCGCCTCGCACTACAACGTTTTCTCGGGTTTGCTAATTTTTATCGTCGTTTTATACGTAATTTTAGTCAAGTAGCCGCACCCCTTACAGCTCTGACCTCCGTCAAGTCCCAGTTTAGATGGTCCGCGTCTGCGCTGACTGCGTTCGACACTCTTAAATCGCTTTTTACTACCGCACCTATCCTTCTCACCCCTGACTTCTCTAAACAATTTATAGTCGAGGTCGATGCCTCTGAAGTAGGGGTCGGGGCGGTGCTATCCCAGCGCTCCTCTGCTGACGGCAAGATACACCCCTGCGCCTTTTTCTCCCACCGTCTTTCTCCTGCTGAGCGCAATTACGACGTAGGCAACCGCGAACTGCTCGCCATCCGTCTAGCGTTAGGCGAATGGCGACAGTGGCTAGAGGGAGCTCCCGTTCCTTTTATCGTCTGGACAGATCACCGAAACCTAGAATATATCCGCAAGGCCAAGAGACTAAATGCTCGTCAGGCCCGCTGGGCGTTATTCTTTACCCGTTTCGATTTCACCATCTCGTACCGTCCGGGTACCAAGAACGTCAAGCCTGATGCACTATCCCGTCTTTTTGACTCCTCTGCTTCTTCTGAGCCTGAGGAGATTATTCCCCCGGGTCATGTTATTGGCACGGCCGTCTGGGGAATAGAGAGGCTGGTTAAGCGTTCCCTTTCTCGTGTCATAGTTCCGCGCAACTGCCCTAGGGGGCTGCTTTTTGTCCCTGTGTCAGCGCGTCGGGCAGTCCTTCAATGGGGACACACCTCTAGATTGACAGTCCATCCCGGCGTCCGGGGCACCATCGCTTTTATCCGTCAGCGTTTTTGGTGGGCCTCTTTAGAACGGGACGTGCGACGATTTATTGCCTCCTGCAATACGTGCGCTCAAACTAAGACTGACAGTTCTCCTCCGGCCGGTCTACTTCGTCCGCTACCGGTTCCGTCTCGACCGTGGTCTCACTTAGCACTCGACTTTATCACCGGTCTTCCTCCCTCAGGGGGTAACACCGTTATTCTAACCATGGTAGATCGTTTTTCTAAGTCGGCCCATTTTATTCCTCTCGCCAAACTCCCAGATCATGGTTGATCATGTTTTTAAGCTACATGGGTTACCCACTGATATTGTGTCTGATAGAGGCCCCCAATTTTCTTCTCAATTTTGGAAAGAGTTTTGTCGTCTGATTGGGGCATCCGTTAGCCTTTCGTCCGGGTTTCATCCCCAGACGAACGGTCAAGCTGAACGGACCAATCAAATTGTCGCCCGTATGCTCCGCAGTCTCACCCATCAGAATCCCGCGTCATGGTCACAGCAACTCTCTTGGGCCGAATACGCCCATAATTCGCTCCCCTCCTCTGCTACGGGTCTTTCGCCCTTTCATTGCTGTCTCGGTTATCAACCTCTGATATTTGCGTCCCAAGACTCTGAATCTAATGTTCCGTCCGTGCAAGCTTTTATTAGCCGATGCAAACGCACCTGGAGGAGAGTGCGATCTGCTCTCTGTCGAGCTAGAAGACGCATGACTGTTACGGCCAATAGGCGCAGAGTTAAGAGCCCTCGTTACGTTTGCGGCCAGAGAGTGTGGTTGTCCACTTCAAATTTACCTCTCCGGTCCGATTCACGTAAATTGTCTCCCCGCTTTATTGGACCATTTCGCATTGTAAGAGTCATTAACCCCGTCGCAGTAAAACTTCACCTTCCGCCTAATCTGCGCCGGGTCCACCCCGTGTTTCACGTCTCTTGCATTAAACCAGTCATCCGTCCCCCTTCTCGCCCTGTGCGCGTCCCTAGTCTTGTCGATGATACCCCTGTCTACAGGGTTCGCCGCATCCTCGACATGCGCCATCGGGGACGCGGTCGTCAATATCTGGTCGATTGGGAGGGGTATGGTCCTGAGGAGAGAAGTTGGGTTCCCTCCCGGGACGTCCTGGATCCTTCACTCATCGATGATTTCCTCCGGTCCCGCCAGTTGTCCTCAGGAGCGCCAGGAGGCGCTCGTTGAGAGAGGGGTACTGTCATGATCCTGGTCTTTTCCTCTGTCTCTGTCTCCCTCTTGTGATCACTTACTCACTCTATCACGCACACTCCTCCGCTCATTATCACTTTCAGCTGTCTCCCCTTTCATTCCCTCACCTGTCCCTCTTTTGCCCTTGATTGTCTCTGCTTCTTATTCTCTCTTTCTAGCCCTGTCTCATTGTCGGATTATTCGATGACCTTTCGTGAGACACGTCTGTTTCCTAGTCCTGTCCTGTCTTGTCCGTGGATTGTTTAGTCATTATTGCAACTGTGAGTTATACTGTCATTGGACTGTGTATTATCCGGCTGTGCCTGTTTGCAGAGAACCTGTGCAGCACCTGCCCTTGGCTTTTCACACCGCCGGCGGTCTTCTCTGTTTTTGGACTGGGAGTTGGCATCCCGGGATCCCTGCCTCTCCTCTCATGGAGATCTATGTAGTTTTTTCCCTTAGACCCTGTCGTCTGGCAATTTCTGTTTTGGCTGAAAGAAGTCCGTGATTTTTGTTCTCTTTATGCTGTGAAAGACTATTTTCTTTATTAAAGACTGTCAATTGCACCCCGCCCTGGTCTACCATCGTTCTTACCTCCTAACAGTTTGAGAGTTTTGTGTTCTGAGTTAAGTTTTGTAACTGAGTTCAACTTAAACCAGACAACTCTGCGTCTTCAGCCAACACCCAACCACGGACTTCCCAGGACGTCACTTCAGCGACTACTGAACTTCCAGCCAATCAGCGACAATTTTACACAGGCAATGTACCTTCAGACATTTGTGCTCCTTGGTGAGCGGTCCAGCTGTGAGGTGTACAGTGTCAATCCTGTCAGACTAAGGAAAGAGATATCAACATTATTATTGTATTCTTTTGTCCAAAACAAGAGATTTAATCATATTGTTTAACTTCTTGATAACATTTAATTGGGAAAAATAATTTTCCTCATTTGAAAAACAAATTTTTGCTTGTCATAGAATTTGTTTTTCACCTCTTTCTCTCTTTTTCTCTTCCTCATTAGAGTGACAAAGTCTTCGCATCTCTAGTCTAGTCAAGCTGGAAGTGAAAGTTCAAGATCAACAAAAAGCACCCAGCGAGAGAGAGCAGGATACAACGGAACAAGTTATGAAGCTCCTAGCAGCCCTCAGCTCGATCAGCAACATGCAATGGCTGCTCAGAAAGACCTGGTAAACAGACTCCAGTATGCTGAACAGCTACTAGAGAAAGCCAAGCTAGACATCAGAAACAAGAATTCTGAAATTACTGCTTTGGAAGAACACCTTGAAAGGTACAGAACTGAAATGGACAATCTGACCCAACAACTAGACGATACCAACGATGAGCTCTACATGGTCAGAAAAGAACTCCAATGTGCTTACAAGCACAAACAAGACCGAAGAAAAGAGAAACATCTCTTAGCCTCATCACTGCTGAGCAGAGAAGAGTCCCACGTCCAAGAACTGGCATATGATGAAAGGAGCGAAGGGCCACAACCCAAAACCTCACCTGCCTTCACCACACAACCCTTTCATGCCAACGAGAGAAAACCTCCCGTCCAAGACCTTGGAGCTGCACACGGGATGACCATCAAAGACCTCAACAAGCTGTCTAAAAACATCAGCAGGTTCAATCCGAACTCCACAGATGGCCACGACATCCAGGCTTACCTGCGAGATATTGAATTTCATCTAGAAATGAGACCTCATGTGACTGACAGAGACAGGTTATGAATCCTTAGAGCCACATCCAGTCCCGAGGTACGAAACTTCCTGGATCGACAGCCCAGTCAAACCAAGTCAAACTACCAGTGACTTCGTGAGGTCCTGATTAAAGAGTTTACAGACCCAGAGTCTGAACATGGACTGTTAACTGCCTTGGAAACCAAACAAGGTCGACAAGAGGCTCCACAAGCTTACTACAACTGACTCCGACAAGCCTACTTTGGTGCACACAACCAACCTGACCTTGAAGAGGACGTGAACTTCAAAAGCCTCTTCCTAAAGAATCTGCACCCTGGAGTCAGTCACCATCTAGGTGTCATGGCCTGTCCGAACTCCATGACCATCCAACAGTTGCGTGACCTTACACAGAAGGCCTATAACAAGCAGAAGATGGCCTCAAAGAAAGGTAACAGAACCTCCACACTCTTGAACTCTGTCAACAAAGACTCAAACCTTACACTGGATGACACCCAGTGGCATCACAACACTAGAGTCTGCCGTCAAGAGCACAGAGAGCGTGACACCCATATCCACGACCGTTTTCAGTCCAACCACTGGATTAATCCATGTGACCAGCCACACTTCTCAAGAAACCAAAAGGATAAGAACATCTGGAAACCTAACCAGACATCCAAAGGTAATCAGCTGACTCATCAAATAGCAACTAGTGTGGGTAAGTGACAGCAAAACCCACCTCAGCATCACTCAGATATGCACAATGCTGTGTATGCACAAGAACATGACAGCTTACCATCAGAAGACATGGAACAAGTCATGAAACGACTGAGAGAGTTCCTTCAAGACCATTTACATGCAAATGACCACAAAGTTGAGTCGTGCTCGCTGTGACAAGCGACAGAACGGCAGGCCGGTGATCACCTGGTGCACCACATCAGAGATGACAAGCACCTGTTCAAAAACGACCCAGAACGAACAAGTCTTTCAAGGCCAACCGTTGATGAAAAATCTGAGGTACTAAAGGACATCACCTCAGTCACTAACAAACTGTCAAATTAACTCCAACTCCAAGAACCACATTCCCTGTATGTGCAACAGCAACCACCAGAGCGCAGAAGGTCAGAAAGTCTGCTACTGCCAGAAGGTACCACAAGAAGAATGCAACATAAGAGACAAAGTTTTGCAACCCAGCTTCACACAGCCATGCCAAACTACCTCCGACTGTCTGCTAAAAAACTTCCTGCCTTGCTGGACTGACCCCCATTAGACCATGGACACGCCCTCATCCAAGCCAAGGATGCAGCGAGCCAGACTTCAGTGACATACTAGAAAAGGGGGAGACAACACAGACTTGAACAGATCTGACCACACATACACTACACCATTAACACACACAACATTACCTACACCCAGAGGTAACAACATCTACTGATAACACATTCAACAAACATATTCTTCCCACAGGTAGAATATCCAACTTTTAGCGTAACAAAGTTACACATACCCACCATGAAGAAACGTGCAGCCATCCTCACAATAGGTAGAACACCTGACACTAAGTTAAGGGTCATGACACACTAGCTGCACAGGACATCCTAGCTCAATGGTAGTTGTAAGCCATGCTAGGAAAACCCACAGCAGCTTTGTTTTGTTATTATTTTACCTATCCTTCTCCTTCCCCTCTTTCCTGAGTAGGTGAAACACCTAGACACCCTGCAAGGGTCAAAGGTCTGATATTAGGATTGACTCCCAACATTAACACCACTAGAACAATTATTGACAATTTTAATTCGCAGAAGAGACTGTCAAATTTGTAATTGATAAGCAACGCCAGACATCATGTGTAAACCCATGAGAGTACTACACAAGATCTTTTGACTTCCCCCACCCAGCAGAACCAGACTGAAATTCCTAAGGGGGAAGGGCCTTTGAACCTCTGGTCTCCACAGAAATCTTTTTCAAGAGAATGGCAAATAAACTGTCTTTTCTACATATATATGGACCAAAATGAATTCCAAAATGACTTCTAAATGAATATCAGTCCATCGCTTAACTCCATATTCATTTATATGTAACCCACACTTTTGACTATCATGTTATAATCACTTATTGTGTATGTATTTTAATAACTATGGGGTAGCTTAAGGATACATAGTCATGTCTAGTATCTATGTAATCGAATCTGCTTGCTTGAAATAGTCCAGGCCATCAGTTATTGGTCAAATGTGTCATATTCTTGTTATACGAATCATGTCCAAAATTAGACCCTGCAAGAGCGGGAAAATGCGGACCACATGCTTGGTAAGATAAACATATGATCTATGATATCCCCGAGCCAAGACAATATCTAATTGGTCAAGACAACATTTGAGGTGTGGCCAACAAGCCAGTTTAAATACTCAGGACACCATAAAATCTTGCTTTTAGTTGTTAGCCTTGCTTCTGCTACTAGTCATGCCTGCTTTTAGTTTTAGCTTTTAGCCATGCTGTTTGTCATCACTGTTCTTTGAGTGCGGTTCCAGCGTGCTTCAGCCTGCACGCCTGCTGCTACTTAGCCAAGATGAGAAGAAACACCACCTTGTCTCGTCAAACTTTACTTCTTTTCTTTTCGGTTTGAGAGTTTCATGTTCTGAGTTATGTTTTGTAACCGAGTTCAACTTAAACCAGCCCACACAACTTCGTCTTCAACGTCTTCAGCCAACGCCCAACCACGGACTTCCCAGGACGTCACTTCAGCGACTACTGAACTTCCAGCCAATCAGCGACAATTTTACACAGGCAATGTACCTTCAGACATTTGTGCTGGTGTATCTAATATAATTTTAACCTCATTGAGGGACTCAATGCGAGGGTTAATTAAGTGATTGATGGCTGTTCATGTCCATGCAATTTAACATATTGCTGTAAATTTGGGATTCCATATTTCCATTCTCTTAAACTCATCTTTCCCTAACCTTCGATCTTCCTGCAACTTGTGTGAATGTGTGAGTGCGTGCGTTTATGTGTTAGATTAGTTTATATGTCTTAGATTTATCTAATAAACCCTTATTCATATTGAAAAGATAAGTATCTTGTGTTTGTGCTTACAAGTTAATGTCTTAAACTGCCGATCTTGTTACTGTGCTAATTAATAGTGTTTTCACTATGCTTTGGATATTATTATCCAGCACAGATTTGATGTTAAACGGCTCGTTCAGTGAATCACAGGGCGTCTCAGTGATCAGCCGTGAAACAGTGATTCTGTTAAAATTCCCTTTAAATTATTAAATGATTCCCTTTGAGCTAAATTGACCTATAAGATACAGCCACGGATACAGGAGGCAAGCTTCTATCTCCAGAGCACAAGTGTCCTGAGGCCTCTGGCACCCCTGTCACCACCATCTTTTGATGCTTTCACAATTTGGTACAACACCGAATCCCACAAATCCTGCATTTTGTGGCGACCTACCATGCCACACTCCCATAGGTAAACCAACTGGCCCTCCTCTAATCGTATACACTGCACATTCTGATCATGATGTGCCTTACGTCGTTCAGCAACAGCCCTCAAATGCTCACGTGCACCTTCAAATGCCACCTGGATACATGATGTTCTGATGTCTGATGTTCCACAATCCAGTCATGGACGTTACCTGCCACCTCTTCTTGAACTCTCCCCAGTAAAAGTCAACTGAGAGCCGTGGTTCTTGTCCAAACATCAAATAATACGGGGACTCCCAATTCACTTGATGCAGGGTGGTGTTATAACAGAAGAGTACCTGTGGAAGACAAGACACCCAGTCTCTCTTCCTTGAAACAGGCAGTGTGCGGAGAAGATTATAGTCCTATTGAAGCGCTCGCACTGGCCATTACCGGCTGGATGGCAGGGATTAGGGCAAGACTTCTCCACCTTATAAAGGTGAAAGAGCTGCTGAATAAGGGAGGATTCAAAGTTGCGGCCCTGGTCTGAATGAATCCGACCAAGAACCCCAAACTTAAAAAACCACTCCACCACCAAAACCTGACCCACCGTTGCAGCACGTTGGTCCCTCGTAGGGATAGCCAGGATATATTTAGTAAAAACGTCAGTCATTACTAAAATATTTTCAATGCCTGAACGAGAAGGTTGAAGCATAGAAAAATTAATGGCCAAAATCTCATTTGGCCTCGAAGCCAGCAGATGGCCCAAGAAGCTATGGCCAATGTGCTGCACATTTTTGGCAGACTGACACCTTTCACATTCCTGGCACCTACGGGCCACCTCTGCAGACATACCCGGCCAATAGCATCATTGCCTTAACAACTCAGTGGTTTGTTCGATGCCCTGATGTCCATGCTGTTGATGGAGCTGTGTCAGAACATCCGCTTTCAAAATGGTGGGCAAAATCAACTGATAAAGCTCCTCACCCCCATCAGGGCGAAACACCTGTCGGTATAACACACCGGCTCTTTTCACGAAATGATCCCACTGCCGTAGCAACACTAGACTGGACTTAGACAACTATCTACGTTCTTCTACACTAGGAAACACTTTTTGTTTTCAAAAACTAAGAACCCCCTTAATAACTGGGTCTGCCCGCTGCAGATAAACCAAGTCGGTAGTAGAAGGACTAGGCAAAACAGAAATAATTGCTTGAGTGGCTTGAGGAATCACATCTACACCTCCTGTTTGCTGCCCAACATGGGGGACTGGAGTGCCTGGAAGCCAACCCTCAAGCCCACTGCAATGAGGTGGGTGCTGCCTCGACAGAGCATCTGCATTTTGTTTACTTTTCCCTGACCTATACTTTAACTCAAAATCAAAAGCAGCAAGTTGTGCTGCCCAATGTTGTTCAGTCACCCCAACTTTGCTGAAGCAAGATGACTAAGGGGGTTGTTATCAGTAAAAACTACACATTTGTGTCCCAGTAAATACTCAAGAAACTTATCCGTCATGGCCCACTTGAGCGCCAAGAACTCTAACTTCATGGAGCTATAATTGGACATATTGCACTCAGTGGGCCGAAGACTACAACTAGCGTAGGCAATAGGCTGCACCTTTCCCCCTTGTTCTTGGGAAAGGACGGCCCCTAAGCCACTATAGCTAGTGTCAACCTCTAAAATGAAGGGTATGGAGAAGTCAGCGTAAGCAAGAACAGGGGCAGAGGTGAGTTTACCTTTTAGTGCCTCAAAACTACTCTGACAATGTGCCGTCCAGGAACCACCAAAACTCGGTCCCCTACATTTCTTAGGCTTGCCTCTGGCCAGCTCAGCAACCAGTTTATGCAGAGGGGCTGCCAATTTAGCAAACCCCTCCAAAAAACGGCTATAATAGCTGGTGAAGCCCAGAAAGGAGCACAATTCTGAAACGCTAGTTGGGGTCTGCCACTGGGCCACTACCTCCACCTTGCTTGGATCCGTAGCGACATCTTGAGATGATACAACATGTCCTAAATACTAGGGGTGCTCCGATCACGATCGGCCGATCGTTATGCGCATCTCGTCAGTAAAGCCGGTTCTCTAATCAGCGGTTAATTCCATCAGGTGCGTGATTTCAGTAGCTGTTACTACACAGAGCCGTTGTTAATAGAGAATATGTGCAAATCCACTTCATTTTCAGCGTTTGTTGGCGCATCTTATCAGTTAACAACGGCTCTGTGTAGTAACAGCTGCTCTATGTGAAATCACGCACCTGATGGAATTAACCGCTGATTTGTGAACCGGCTTTACTGACGAGATGCGCATTAACGATCGGCCAATCGTGATCGGAGCACCCCTACTAAATACTTCACCACGTGCTGAAAAAATGCACATTTCTGGAGCTTAGCTTTAAGTCCCTCAATCCCCAATCGACCCAGCACCACTTCCAGCCGATCTAAATGTTGGAACACAAAGGAAGAGAACACCACAATGTTGTCCAAATACAATGACAATGATTGGCATTGCTGGTCACCAAACAACCATTCCATCAATGGCTGGAAGGTGCTGGGAGCATTGCAGAGACCAAACACCATCCGGTTTCACTCAAACAAGCCAAATTGAGTACAGAAAGCAGTTTTAGGTTGATCCGCCTCCGTAACAGGGACCTGGTTGTACCCGCTGGCCAAGTCCATTGTGGAGAACCAGTGTGCCCCAGTCAGGGCATCAAGGGATTCCTCAATATGAGGTAAAGGGAAGGCGTCCTTCCTGGTTTTAGAATTTAGAATGGACACACATCCGTAGACTACCGTTCTACTTTTTAACCAGGACAATAGGAGAGGCGTATAGACTACAGCTCTCTCTAATCACCTGTGACTCCATTAGCTGGTTAATATGTGCCTTCACCACCTCGTACTCTGAAGGGGGGACCCTCCTGTACTGTTGCCTGACAGGGGTATCATATAAAAGTGGAATTTCATGCGAAAGAAGATTAGTGCAACCCAAATCCCCCTCATGAGCTGAGAACACATAGGGGTATTTTTGGAGTAGGGCCCGAACCTGAGCTTGTTCCTCCACTGACAAAATCAACACATCTACAGAGTCAATCTGCTCCTATACTGTGGGACCCACCAGAGGCGTATGAACAATTACCATAGGAGTGACTGACCTCATTTCACTTATGCCTTCAGGTAAACTAATGACAAAAACTCCGTTCAAGGTACCTAAAGATGTCCTCGGATAGAGTACAACCTAAGTGACACCCACATTCACCCCAGGTATATAGGCTGTACCCCAAGTCACTTGAAACAGTGCAGGGGAAGCCAGCAACCCAGCAGGTAACCCCGACTCAGGTGGTTCAAACAGCACAGTACCAGTAGAATAATGCTCAGAACAGGTTGCTGCTACAAACCTCATCGGCCCCCCCGGAATGCGACACACCCCATGCCCCCGCACCCGATCTGTACCAACATGATCAACAGAAAACTGAGTATTAGCTTGATGACAATGCTGCAATGCATGCATCACAGGACTAGGGGCCTGTGACACGGCAGGTAAATCAAAAAGGGATATGCCGTGTTGCCCAAAGAGCTTCTGGTAGCATCTTTTAGGGACATTCATTCCTAACACACCTGGAACCTTCAACCCAGAACTACCAGGAGGATCTCAGACAACCAGCACACCACAATCTGGGACCACTTTGCCACAAAACTCAACATCTAGCTCCACGTAACCAATGCAGGGGATTGAAAGACCATTTGCAGCAGTTAGTTGCAACCACTGGCAAGACTTAAGTCGCTCCTGGCCCCATGGCTCATAATATTGCTGAAAACATCTCTCTGTTATGGTAGAAACCATAGAGCCCTTCTATCAAACAGGGCACCTGGACCCCACCAATAAGAACATTAAGATGAGGGCAGGAGGACACTAAACGAGATGCTGGAGTGGGAACGTTTACAACACTTGAGCCTGATAACTCCCCAACCGAGTTGTGGCTCTGCAACTCGGTGGGGATTAGATTTCCGACTGCTGTGCTGGGCGAGTCTGCCTACTACCAATCGGAAGTTCTTCCCTGCACTCCCGAGCAAAATGTCCAGGGCATTGAAATCTCCTACAGATAACATGACCATAACGTGGGGATAGGCTACATGAGTTTGGAGCCTGCAAATGAGCTAAACCCTGGGTAAGCTGATTTATCTGCTCTTGTTGTAATTTTAACATTTCTTTTAATTCAGTTAACTCTGTTGAAGGAGAGCTAGGTGGACCTGTACGTGACTCACCCTGCACAGCATACTGGACCCCATAAGCCAGTGGAACAGACTGACTTCGTCCCCTTACACCCCCCGGCATTCACTCCCATTCTCAACGCATGGCCTCACTACGCACCTCTAAAAGTGTAGAGGAAGGTTGACGGCGGACCAATTGCTTGAGTTCACGACGAAGGCCGATATCAATAACATGCTCAACAAATTGGTCACGCAATAAAGCTTCTGCATTCGGTATGACATGAGGAGACTGCCATTTCACTTTCTCCAGGAGGCCCAGCAATGCAATGGAGAATTCTAACAACGTCTCTCCCTCCTGTTGTCTCCTGGAGAAAAAGGCCTGCTGTAAAGCTACATAATACAGGGAACACCCATACAATTCTCTTAATGCCTGAATTATCTTCTCAGGATCCCCCCTCTCTATATCAGAATGATATCTGTTCTTATCTCGGGCCTCACCCTCCAGGTGATCAAAAATAAAGAAAGCTAGGTCAACTACAGACAAATGGCGTGCCCACATGCAGGTTTGGGCTTCCTCTACAAATGTGGAAATCTGCCTCCCTGCCCTTTTTGGGGTTTGACCCACAGCACCTGTAAATGAACAAACCAGATCAAAAAACAAAAAGGAAGACAATTTACAATTCCAAACAAAACAGTCCAAAGAGAATAAAGAAGTTAACAAACTAAAATAAACAAAAATGAAATACACATTGGGCTCAAAAGAAAGGAACAATCAAATAATAAATTTAAATAATTCAAATCATCCGGCCTTCCACATTGAGTACATAGAGGGCAATATGAGCCATCCAACAAAGGAAATACAAGAAAAGAAACAAATGCACAAACAAACTGGGAACAAGACAGCAACACTTCTTAATACTGATGTTCGGAGTCCTGCACTACAGCAGTAACCCTCCAACGCACAAGCACCTCAGCCACGTTAAATGAACAGGGCCAGCACGAGCTCTGAACCGAATCTGAACCAGAAGTTGTTAATAGAAACTGGAAAAATGCAGCCAAATGTCACACTGAAGCAGAGCCATAAACAATGCCAGGAGTGGGCAGCAATGAACTGCCAAGTAAGCAGTCTGACCAAACACAGGTCGCAACATTAACCAGTTGACTTCATGGGGCTTTTGGATAGATGCACAAAAAGAACCTTAAGTGAGCCATGACCAAGTTAGCCACACTGCTAACAACAGTGTAAATGCTGGTACCAGAAAGGGGCGGGGCACCTAAGAGCAAACACATCCTTGTGACACAACTCCACCTTTTATATGCTCACACATAACTACTGATAGGCCAACAATTCTAAAAATCAGTATAGGAGGATCTAGCCATCCTTCCACAATCGTCTGTTACGAATTAGACTGCTCTAATTAGAGTTACAAATTACCTGCTCTTATCATCTGATCATTGTTGTATCTCTCTGTTAGTGCTATTGGATCTTAGCACTGCGTTCGACACTATTGACCACAGCTTTCATTTGCATAGACTAGAAAACTTTGTTGGCATTTATGGAAGTGCATTAGTATGGTTTAAATCATACTTATATGACCGGCATCATCGCTGCATAGTCGACATAAAAAAACTGGATGATGAGTAATTTCTTATTGCTAAATTCTGAGAAAACAGAGGTGTTAATTATAGGACCTAAAAACTCTGCATGTAATAAGCTAGAAGACTTGATGGCTCCTCTGTCAATGCTTCATCATCAGTTAGGAACCTAGGTGTGCTATTTGATAGTAATATTTTCTTAGAAAGCCACGTTTCTAGCATTTGCAAAACTGCCTTTTTCCATCTAAAAATATACCTAAATTACGACCTATCCTCTCACTGTCAAATGCAGAAATGTTATTCCATGGGTTTATGACCTCAGGTTAGATTATTGTAATGCTTTATTGGGTGGTTGTTCTGCATGCTTAATAATCAAAGTCCAGCTAGCCCAAAATGCAGCAGATAGAGTTCCTACTCGAACCAGGAAGTATAACCATATTCTGTCAACCCTGCACTGGCTCCCAATTAAACATTGTATAGATTTTAAAATCTTGCTTATTACTTATAAAGCCCTAAATGGTTTAGCACCTCAGTATTTGAATGAGTTCTTGTTACATTATAGTCCTCCATGTCAACTACGTTCTCAAAACTCTGGCAACTTGATAATACCTAGAATATCTAAATCAACTGCAGACGGCAGATCTTTTGGTAACACTTTATAATAACTGCATGCTATTAATCATTAGTTAAGCATTAGAAAACAGTTAATTCATCATTTATAAAGCATTAATAGACATTTATAAGCAGTTTATAAATACAGATATAAATGCTTTATACCTGATTTAAAAGCATATCTATAATGTATTTAATAATTGTTTTTTCATACTTTATTAATGATCAATTTATCATTTCTAAATTAAGTATAGCATTATTTACACACCAGTTATTAAGGAGTTGTCAGTGGTTCATAAGATCACTTAGAAATTGTAAGTAAATGATTAATAAACTATTTAAATGTGCATTCATACATATTTTTGTTCAGACATATAGTAATAGTTACTTATAGTGTTAATAAATGGTTTATTAACGTATTTCTACTGTAATTCAGGGTTAATTCAGGTAGTTATAAAACATATGTAGTTGTTAGTTAACTATTTTTGTGAGCTCATCTCACTTTAGATGAGCTCACAAAAATAGTTAACTAACAACTATTTATGCTTTGTAAAGCTTTTACAAATGAGATTTAAAGGCTGTTAATATTTCTATGTTCTGTATCACTGTGTTACGTCTCTGATGAAATTGTTTTTACTAGGGGTTAAAGGAGGTAACATTAAGTTGCATATTAAAGAAATGAGGCAGGGAAAGAGGTGGCAATGGAATACATGACACAACTGCACTACAAGAAATATTTATTGCCCTCAAGGAACAACAAGTTAAACAGACAAGACAAAGGAGAGAATGGAAGTTAAAGTGGCACTTAAATCATAAAATGAAATATAAGCCCCACTAACTAACTTCCCAAACCCCTAAAATAATAAAGAAAGAAAAGAAAAGTCTTCAACGCAAAAGCGTCATAAACTACACTAACTGCACTAAAGCCAAAACATACAAAAACAAGCGCACACAACTAAACTAGTGTTTCTAATACATCCAAAATCACTAAATGCAGATATGTAGGTCACGTGACTTACTAAACTCTTCCACTCCTTCCTTGTCTTTCAAACCATCAACAAGCTGACAAAACATCAGATCAGAAAGCAGCAAAACGACAAACGCACACAATAGTCTCAGCAGAAAATGTCCTTCCCGCTCTTTCACAGATGTCCTCCTTTTAAACCTCTTGGATGGGAGCATGATTGGCAAAGTAAACGATTTTAATGATGATTGACAGCAAATATATCCAATAGAATCCAAGGAAGGTGGTACCTGAGAGCATAAGAGTGAAAATGGAGAAAAGAGAGAAAAAAAAAACAGCACAAAAGATCGCAGACCGTAACAACTGTGTTGTGTTTGTTTCTGTTTTTTTGTTTAGAAGATAACTGAGCCTTTAAATATCCTTTATAAATGCTTTACAAGGCATAACTAGTCCTCACTTTAGATGAGCTCACATAAATAGTTAACTGATCACTACTAAATGCTTTAAAACTACCTGAATTTACTACATTTCTTGTGATCTTATGAATCACTGGCAACTCCTAAATAACTGGTTTGTAAATAATGCTATACTTCATTGAGAAATGATAAATTGATCATGAATAAAGTATGAAATTACACATTATAGATATGCTTTTAAATCAAGAATAAAGCATTTATATCTGTATTTATAAACTGATTATTACTGTCTAATAATGCTTTTGAAATTATGAATTATCTGTTTACTAATGCTTAATTAATGATTAATAGTGTGCAGTTATTATAAAGTGTTACCGATCTTTTTCCTATTTAGCACCTAAACTCTGAACTAACCTACCTAACATTGTTCGGGAGGCAGACACTCTTGGAGTTTAAATCTAGATAAAAGACCAATCTCTTTAACCTGGCTTACACATAACACACTAATACGCTTCTAATATCCAAATACGTTAAAGGATTTTTAGGCTGCATTAATTAGGTAAACCGGAACTGGGAACACTTCCCATAACACCCAATACTGGCTACATCATTAGAAGTATGGCATCTACGCTAATATTAGTGTGTTTCTCTCTTTTTCTGAAAGTCACTATAGCCACCAGATCCAGTCTGTATCCAGATCAAGTAGTCACTGAAGTCAGCCGGATCCAGTACTTATCCAGATCAGATAGTGGATCAGCACCTAGAGAGAACCTCTTCAGCCCTGAATGTCAGCAGAGACCAGTACAACTAGATGAGGCCCAGAGACAGATCCCCTGTAAAAACCACAGGAAACAGATGATTCTTCTGCACAATCTGACTTTGCTGAAGCTTGGAATTGAACTACTGATTTCGTCTGGTCAGAGGAGAACTGGCCCCCAACTGAGCCTGGTTTCTCCCAAGGTTTCTTTCTCCATTCTGTCACCGATGGAGTTTCGGTTCCTTGCCGCTGTTGCCTCTGGCTTGCTTAGTTGGGGACACTTCATCTACAGCAATATCTGTTTCTTATGTTAACATAAACATAACAACATGGTTGTTCAGAACCCCTGTTGTTTAGGTCTGCCCTTTAATGACATGCTTTAGCTTGCCTTGCTGTTGAGTGGATTTACATGCTCCAATTAATGCTAATTACTGCCATATTTGGCCTAATTGCAAGATCATTTGATTTGCATAATTATTTTTGTGAATCAGCTTTTCATGAATTCAGGTAATGCTCTGTTACTGACACAGAATTAATGAGGTAATCCACAGCCGATGATCATTGAAATGATTCTGAGCCTCTTAGTTCTTTTAGTAAAAAGACCCTATTCTTCATTTCCTATAGGGCCACCAGGTTACTGCCACAGGGAATACCTAAGAAATTACATTAAACTAAACTATTTAGACCTCATTCAACTTTCGTTTTCTGCTAGCAGTAGCTATGTTGTCTCCTTTCTAGCAGCCTTTTCTCCTCTGAAAGTAGATACAGTATTGGGTAGGTATAAACATACAGAGAGTTACACAGGTGTGTAGTACATTTACACGCCTGACCAAACAGTGGTTATTATTAAAGCAAACGTGTCCGCACTGAATTGACTGTGATATGAACGATGTAAATTCTGAGTGAGTGAGTGAATGAGTGAGTGAGTGAGTGAGTGAGTGAGTGAGTGAGTGAGTGAGTGAGTGAGTGAGTGTTGATTCCTGAAGTGTAGTGTGTTTTTATGATGTGAGTGAAGTAATGATTTTATGTATTATTCTGTATATGTTTTGTGAACTTTTGTACGTAGGACCTATAACATCTACCTTTCCAGGGACTGCGGGTGTAAATTAGCATGTTTTTGCTATAACCTGGCACATGACATCTCTTCTTTTTTAGAATAATGTTTTATTTCTGTGCATTGTCCCTGATCAAATAAAAAATAAATTCAAATTCAGGTACACAGTATTCTGATGCATGCTATGACTCTCTACTATTAATTTTTTTTTTTTTTTTTTATATTATGTCATCATTATGAGGCTGTAAATTAACCAACTCTTTCAATCAACTTAAAAAAGTGTCACGTCTTCTTTTCTTGTTCTCAGTTATTTATTATCTTTTTTAACATAATTAGTTGTCTAATGCTTAATTAATGTTTAAAGAGCCTTATGCTTCATCAAATCTTACTTTTAAGGATTTATTTATTCATCCATATTTTCACTAATAAGGCAATAATTCACTACAACATGATCTCATGAGAATTTGGATGTATTTAAAGCAAAGTGTAGTTCTATGTATGTTTACTTTCATTTTCATAGACACTAAAACAAACAATATTGGCATAACACTTGAAACAACAATTCAGATTTTTTTTTTACAGATCCTTATTTAATGTTTGTATATTGAAATCATATAATTACAGTATAAGGTTGATTCTGTTGTATTTAAAGGGAATAAAAAGGCATAATTTAAATTTGATGTCAAATTGAGAAAACATTTTTAGCCCAGCCCAGTCAATTATTCAAAAAATAAATAAAATAAAAATGAATAAATAAATAATTAAAATAATAATTTGGTCGTCTTAAACATGTCATATCTTGGTTTGATTGCAATTATTGTGTAGTATTTTACTGTAGACAGACTGGAGATTATTCATAATAAATGTGCTGCAACATAATAACTGTCACGAAGACGAACCCAGCGGAGGGCACCCTCACCTGAATACTGACACACACGCATCCATTCATTCACTTACACTGATAACACTACACTTCCCATAAGCCCCGTCCTTGGACTCTGATCACCTGCACAGGTGATCGTCATCAAGACTGTTTATTTAAGCTGGACTTCCACCACAGTTCAAACGCGAAGTCTTGATTTGCTGTGTCTGTCATTTCTGAGTGTTATTACCCATGTTTGATTTCCTGTTACCGATTCTGCCTGTTATTTCTACGTACCTTTGCTGCCTGCCTACCAACCTTGCTTGTTACTGGATTATTGATTCTCTGTTCTTCCTACGCTGTTGAGATTGCTGGTTCTGACCATTGCCTTCACGACCACGAGTCTTCACAATAAAGTCTGCATTATGGATCCCATGTCGTGTTCTGGATCATTACAATAACATTTAATGTAACTTTAAAGTAAACATTAATATTCTTCTGGCAATATCTTAAGCAGCATGCAGATCCCATTTATTTTATGGCTCGGGCGACATTGACAACACTGACAATTGCCTCACTTGCATAATGTTGCACATTAAAATGGAAGATTTTACACACAGTGTATGGTAAAATGTAAGGCTAAATAAACCATTTGAAATGCTCACGTTTATTGTCAAGTTTAACCAGGTTAGTTTAATTTTCTTCAAAGTTATAAAAGTGGCAACCATCCATTGACAATAATTCAATAATAATGAAAAAAAAAAAGTTTTTGTTTACATAATATATGAGTTACAGTTTTTAACTTTTGGTTTGGTCCATTTCTGTTAGTTCCTTCCAGTTCCTGTCTTTCCTTACTTCGTTATGTTACTATTGTTGTTAGTTCATCATTGGTTGACCCCCTTCACCTCTCTGACCCTTGTTATTTGCCTTATTTTGTTCCTTCCTGAGTTCATTTCTTTGTCTGGTGTCTTCCATGGTATCTTGTGTGTATTCCTGCCTTGATAACATGCATGCATGTTTATATTCCTTCATCTTCATCAAATAATTCATTCAAATAATTTTAAAGTAAAAAAAAAGAACAGTAAAAGAATAATAATAATATTTGTAAAGTAATCAAACAGAGGTGATCTGAATGAAATCCATTCCATAAAATGAAATCCATTTTAACAAGATTACATTACCTCAAAAAAAAAAAAAAAAAAAAAAAAAAACATTGGTTTTATTTTTTCAGCTTGAAAATGTTTATACAGATTCAAAGATTGCACAAAGGAACAAAATATAAGCAGCACAAAGTTTAAATAAAGTTCAACTAATTTTCAGTTTCCAGATTAGCCTTTAGACTACATTTACCCTAGTGCATTTTATTTTTAAAACGCTTATCTTAGAATCATTATTTCTATTCATTTTCCACTGATTTACTGATGAGTATTAGCTGCTTCCAGCACTGTCTCAATATGTTTTCTTTTCTGCAGTTGCTATTCTGACTCAGAGGAAGTTAATTTGTTGCTTGTCACTCATGTTACTCCATCTTAAATAACAAATGTCCATTTCACTTTCACGTTCTTTTATACTGTATGAGGTTATATTATATTTTAACATGAACATTTCAAACAAATGAGCTATGTTTGTAACATGTTTCTCTGTATATTTGTAATCTGTATGGAGTGTTTTGTAATATTGAAAAAAAAAAAAAAAAAAATTGTTTTCCAAGAAATGTTCTTGCTTATTGCCTTACATATACATAACTGTTAATTTGACAAACATAAGTTTGGTAACATAAACAGATCAATTATGTCAAGAGAACATATGTACAGCAGATATATATATATATATATATATATATATATATATATATATATATATATATATATATCAGATATATTTTTGCTTTGGAGCAACAACATTGTACTGCTCCATCCAGTGTCTTCAAGTGAGCTAGGAGTCTACAGGTCTTCAGTGGTGGTCGTTCCGTGTTGAGTGTATTGTGCACTTCAGGCTGCACTACCCCCCTGTCCTGCAGCCAGTGGCCATTGCCCTGTGCGCCTCTGCACTAAAAGAATTTCCCTGGTGCTTTGGTAGGTAATCACAATTCATCAGTAACTTTTATGACGTAGAGATTGACTGATAGAAAATCTTGGTTAGGTATTACGTACAATTTTTAAAAATTAATCCAACAGATTATTATTATGTGCATTTTTTTTTTTTTTTTTTTTTTGTGCGCTCTGGGCCAAAATGTGAGCAAATCTGCACTAAAAGAATTTCCCTGGTGCTTTGGTAGGTAATCACAATTCATCAGTAACTTTTATGACGTAGAGATTGACTGATAGAAAATCTTGGTTAGGTATTACGTACAATTTTTAAAAATTAATCCAACAGATTATTATTATGTGCATTTTTTTTTTTTTTTTTTTTTTGTGCGCTCTGGGCCAAAATGTGAGCAAATCTTGGCATCTATGTTCTGAAATGTAGTGTAAAGCTTTGGAGAAGAGTGGAATTTGTTGTAGAAAAAGGAGGAATTCATGCTATGCTTTTAAAATTAAATGTTCAACAACACCAGAGCATCAGTGAGGTCAGGCACTGACACTGAGTGATGGGGCTGGGCTCACTGTTCCAGTTCATAACAAAGGTGTGAGGATTTTGCTCTGGGGATTGCACAAACCAGTCAAGTCCTTCTACAACAGACTCAGTAAACCATTTCTCTCTGGACCTTGTTTTGTGCCGATGGACACGGTCATGCTAGAAAGGAAAAGAGCCTTTCTCAAACTTCTGCAACAAAGTTAGAAGCACACATTTCTATTGAATGTTATTTAATAACACAGGGATTAATGGAATAGTCAATCTCTTAATTAGAAAGCATTTGACCACATACTGTATTTAAATATGTTCTCAATTTACAAATTTTAAATTGGTAAATGTCATGTACCTAAAGTTTGTAAACTTTGTATTATTCCCTTTGTCATGTTTTAATCTAGATTCATATCACTGTAATCTTGGAATTAATCTAGATAAGTCTATATTAAAATGGTTCAATTGAATTCTGCGGAAGGCATTCAGAATAAAATAATGACTACAAAGTTACGTTAAGTGTTTTAGAACGGGTTTCTCAAGCCAGGTGGTGCATTAGACCAGGGGCTCCTGTTTCCAAAATGCATCACAAACTGCTTGAGAAAGCTGTAAATTAATTCCACATTGCACAAGGTGCAAACAACCTTATGCCTGTTTCACACATACAGTAATCCGTCTGCAGTGCATATGCGTTTCGTTTCTTTTTTTTTATGCACCCATGTTAACGGATTCCAGCGTTCATTTCCACATTCACTGTATGCATACACACAGGTTTAAAGACTCATTCTCGCCCCCTACAGATTCGGCTAGGTGTACATCCGTGCTAAAATATCAAGGTGGAAGTCATCATAGCTCGTGTAGTATAGACCCAGCTCCCAACCCAACTTTGAGAATAGATTAACGGCGATATTCTTTTTATCGCCTGTTAACAGTCTCCCATTAACACAGAATGTGAACGCCGATAACGGCCCACCACTAATATATACCAAGGGTTTTCAAACTTTTTGGAGCCAGGGACACCCTCATAATTATAACAATGTTTAAGGTTAAAGTTTAAAGCGGGTAGGAGGAATGAACATACACTCACCTAAAGGATTATTAGGAACACCTGTTCAATTTCTCATTAATGCAATTATAAAATCAACCAATCACATGGCAGATGCTTCAATCCATTCAGGGGTGTGGTCTTCCTGAACTCCAAACTGAATGTCAGAATGGGAAAGAAAGGTGATTTAAGTAAGTATCTCACACCAAAGGCATGTGTCTTATCCACTGTGCCAACACCACCCTATATTAGGGCTGTGCAAAAAATCGAATGCGATTTTCATGCACATCTCATCAGTAAAGACTCTCCTGTAATTAGAAGTACATTTCTAGTTCAGATCATGGTTGCCAGGTTTTCACAACAAATCCTGCCCAGTTGCTTCTCAAAACTTGTCCAAAACTAGCCAAAATCGCATTTATCGAGGTTCCCCGATAAATAAATGCTTTGCGAGGTTAAAATGTAAGTTTTATGGCATGGTTGTCTTGGTAAAATTCGCATTTTAGGGGCTAAATATCACGTTATTGGTATTGTCGCTTCGACCCGCGGACATGAAAAACAACCACAGACTTGGCAACTTTGGTTGGCATTTACTACACAAAGCCGTAATTCACTGACAATCTACACAAAATCGATTTAAAAATTGGTGGCGATTCTTTGTCGATTTAGAAAGCGATTTTGTGTTAGTTGTTGGTAGACTACGGCTCTGTGTAGTAACTGCCGCTTCACCTGAACCAGTGTTGCCAAGTCTACGATTGTTTTCCATGTCCACGGTTCGAAGCAACCCCAATACCAATAACGTGATATTTAGCCCCTAAAATGCAAATTTTACCAAGACAACCATGCCAAAAACCAAAACGTATATTTTAACCCCGGGAAGCAATTGTTTTTTTTTTTATCTGGCAACCTCCTGGAATCGCGATTAGTTTTGGACTAGTTTTGAGAAACAACAGGGCAGGATTTGTTGTGAAAAACTGGCAACCCTGATCTGAACACACGTGCTGGAGATATACTTCTAATTAAAGGAGTGTCTTTACTGATGAGATGTGCATGAAAATTGCATTTGATTTTTTGCACAGCCCTACCCTGTATATGTATAAAGAACATATTCTGCACGTCCATATTCCTGAGATGGAAAGTAACTAATTATAAATACTTTTGTTACTACTCGTTTCGTTACTTTCATTTTTTCTACTTTCCTGAGTATAATTTAAAAAAAGTATTCTAAAGTATTCTACTTCACTACAATTATTTTTCACCAAAAGCAAAAAAATAAATAAATAAAAATAAAAAAGGGACATAGAGGCTCTGATGGAGAAACATAGCGGGCTGGAGTTTGATGGGCACTTTTCACACCACTGGGGTGGAGCCCTGTGCTTAAGCCAATAACAGACAGGTCTGACTCAGGTGCAAACATAAACAACACTTCCAGTTTAGCTGGGGACGGGCTGTTCAAACCACTTTACTTTGACTGTCAATCACCAGCGTTGTCATTTTGAATCAGGATAGCATTTCAATATTTTAGTGAATATGAGCTATGCTCTGATTTTAAATCATAATTTTGTCAGCTCCCGAAATGGGTCATACCACTGATATTACCAGAGCATACATCAGTAAGTAAATAGAAAACTCGTGGATATAATTATTGCATGGATGGAGCAAGAACAATGTAAGTGTCTAAAATATATGCATATATTTATGTTGATAATCTGAAATAATATCAACATTAACAATATTGAATTTAGAGCACATGCATTTTATGTGCATATGGCTGATAAATCAAACATGATTTGTCTGTCAATCAGATGCATTTAAAATTACTTTTTCTGTGTGGGTACTTTGGATGTGTTAGCACATGGGCGAAGAAACAAGATAGCCTATGTATGACTGGATGATTTATTCATATCCAAAACGAGACGACATGAACAATACTGAGCGCTAAACACTCTCATGCAGTACATGTTTCATTCATATTCAAAGCCGGAGGGTGTTCTCGCTGAAAGTCCAAAATGACTTGCAGGTTCGTACCGAGGCCACGGGACTGCCCGCGGTTCCTGCTCACCTGCCCCTTCACAAAATGGGACCGGAGGATGACCCTGAAGCTTTCCTGGAACTCTTCGAAAAATCAGCTGAAGCATGCAGCTGGCCCCTTGACCAAGGGCCAGTTAGGCTTATTCACCTGCTCTCGGGCAGGTCCCAGGTGGTTGCACAACAGCTACCGGTAGCGAACCTCCTGGTCTTCGACGACCTGAAGAGGGTGATCTGCTTTTTTGGCCGGTCCCCAGAGCAACATCATCAGCGGTTACGCTCCCTGGATCTAGGGGAATCCGGTCGGCCCTTTGCGATGGCCCAGCAGCTCTGGGACTCCTCCCGCAAGTGGCTACTGGCCGAGGGAAGTGACGTGGAACACATCATTGACCTAGTGGTACTGGAGCAGTTCATCGGTTGGCTTCCCAGGAAAACATCTCATGGAGGACCACATGGTGGCATGCCCAGGGGTCGGCGAACCCCTTTCACAATATCTCTCTCTCCCTCTCTCCCCTCTCCATCTCTTTCTCAACCTGTCCCTCTTCCAAGGTCCCATCCATCCAGCCCTCCTCATTTCCCTCGTGTCCAGTGTCCCACCCCTAATCATATGGCGGGCCATTTGGGACAGGCAGCAACACTGAATTGCCTCATGACCCGTTTTTTTTTTTTTTGGCCGGGCATTCATCACAACGTGCGCAGGTGGTGCACGTCTTGTCCGGAATGTCAGCTGGTGAATCCACCGGGCACCCCATCGGGCCATTAGAGCGATCTGCACGGGGACATTGCTTTGCATTAGTCATAGTTGACTATGCAACCCGATATCCTGAAGCAGTGGCTCTGCAACATTTCCGCTAAGAGTGTTGCGGACGCCCTATTTTGTCTAATCTCCCGGGTGGGGGTTCTGAAAGAAATCCTCAACGACCAGTGCATGGCGTTTATGTCACGTACGCTACGTGGACTATATGGATTATTGGGCATTAAATCGATTCGAACTAGCGTCTATCACCCACAGACCGACGGCCTGGTCGAACGATTTAATCTCACACTTAAATCCATGATCCGTAAATTCATCCAAGAAGATGCCAAGAATTGGGATAAGTGGCTAGAGCCCTTGTTATTCGCTGTGCGAGAAGTCCCACAAGCCTCCGCGGGGCTTTCCCCCTTTGAACTTCTCTATGGTCGCCAGCCCCAAGGGGTGCTGGATGTCCTGAGATGAACTTGGGGCCATCTCAAGACAAAAATGAAATTCAGTATGTGCCTGACTGGAGAACAAAACTCCACACTTTGGGTTGTCTATCAATGGAGAATTTGTTAATGTTAGTAATGTTAATTTGTAAAGTTAATGGCTAAGTGGCAGGGATCGCTTGAGGTTGCACGACAAGTCGGAGATCTCGATTATGAGGTAATACAGTCCGATAGGAAAGGGGGAATGACAGATTTACCACCTCAACCTCCTAAAAAAATGGAATGAGGCGGAATCAGTGATCTTGGCAAAGGTGATTAGCGGAGAGGATGATCTCGGGCCTGAGGCGAATGTCAAACCACAATCCCTCGCCCTGGCCCCAGGGGGAGATCACCTCTCGCCGTCCCAACTCACTGATCTAACGAAATTACAGGCAGAATTTGCCTACGTGTTCTCGCCCCTACCGGGCCGTACAAACCTCATTCAGCACCATATTGAGACGGAGCCAGGCTTGGTAATTCGCAGCCGGCCGTATCGCTTACCTGAGCACAAGAAAAAGGTAGTTCAGGCTGAATTAGGCACAATGCTGGAAATGGGAGTAATAGAATATTCCAGACCATCAACTGGGCGAGCCCGATAATTTTAGTTCCGAAAATGGACGGCTCAATTCACTTCTGTGTGGATTATCGCAAGTTGAATGCTGTGTCGAAATTCGTCGCGTATCCAATGCCGTGGGTTGACGAGTTGCTTGATCAGCTAGGCACAGCTCATTTTTATTTGCCATTGGACTTAACAAAGGGATATTGGCAGATCCCCTTGTCTCCTTTATCGAAAGAAAAGACAGCTTTTACAATGCCATTTGGTTTACACCAGTTTGTTACCCTTCCGTTTGGGTTGTTTGGGGCACCGGCTACTTTTCAGCGCTTCATTTATAAGATTCTGTGGCCCCATGCGGCATATACTGCTGCCTACTTAGATGATATCATTATATTTAGTAATGACTGGCAGCGGCTTATGCAGCATTTGAGGGCCGTCCTGAGATCGCTGAGGGGCGCTGGACTCACGGCCAACCCAAAGAAGTGTGCAATTGGGCGTGTGGAAGTAAGGTATCTGGGCTTCCACTTGGGGCATGGACAAGTGCGTCCAGAAATTGACAAGACAGCCGTTGTTGCGACCTGCCCGCGTACCAAGACCAAAAAGGAGGTAAGGCAGTTCTTGGGGCTGGCGGGATATTATAGACGGTTTATTCCTAATTATTCGGACCTCACCAGTCCCTTGACTGACCTTACTAAAAGGAGGCACCAGAAACGTTTCGAGTCGTGTCAGCAGGCCTTTACCCAGGTAGCGGGAGAGAGAATCAGGAGACGAGCAGTGAGTGAGTGGGTTGGATGGAAACGATCAACACCTGTTTCTTGTAGCAGTAATTGGCGTGGAGAGAGTATAAAATGCTAGGGGAAATGGGAGCAGTTAAGAGAGAGACGGAATGCTTACGTGACCTGAAAACCGGAAGGAGTTACCTGGAAGTATATTGTTGTCGAAGTAAAAGTCACCATTGGTGTTTATGAAGAATATTTATTTATAAGTTATAATAAACTCGCCAGCAGTCCAGCAGACCCTTGTCCTCTTCCTTTTCTCACACAAACTCACTACAAGCTGATTGGAATGTCATCATTTTCTAATTTGTTGAAATCATGAATTGGTGCATTTTTGTTACATGTGAGCCAAAATCATTAGACTTAGACTACTTGAGTCTGTGTGCACTGAATTTATTTAATACACGAGTTTCACAATTTGAGCTTAATTACTGAAATAAAATGAAGTTTTCCTTCACATTCTAATTTATTGAGAAGCACCTGTATATAAAGAATACAAATTACTGATTGTCATCCAGCAGTGTATTTGATTTCTTATCCGATTAAAATACATAAGAACAAATGAAGCCTGTCAATTAGAGGGTTTTTTTTTTTTTTTTGTCCCCCGCATTTCTGAAATAATGGATATGCACCTATGTATGCAGTACAGAAGACAGTGCATAAGCCTTCTTGTGCTTGAGTGGTTTAAAGTCATATCAAATTGGGCACAAAGAAAAAAAATATATATTTTATAACAAGCACGTAATGACAACAAACATTAGCAAATAACATGCAATAATCCAGGCAGGCAGAGTGGTGTGTGAGACCAAACTATATACTAGTGAACAAATGGGGAGTAACTGTGTGTGTGAGTAATTGAACAGTTGTGCAGATTGAACCAGGTAATGAGTCCGGGAGCAAGGGAGAAACACAGGTGGAGCAACTAAACAGTAATGAGGTGACAAGGTGGGCGGGGTCAGAAAAGGACAGGAGAGAGCACATGGCACCAGTGGTGTCAAAAGTACTGGCATTCATTACTCAAGTAGAAGTATAGATACTAGGGTTTAAAAAGACTTTTGTAGAAGTTGAAGTATCAACTCAAGCTTTTTACTCAAGTAAAAGTGTAAAAGTACTGGTTTAAAAAACTACTTAAAGTATAAAAGTAAAAGTAATGTAAGGGAAAAAAATGCCATTAAGAACAAAAGCTTAGGCCGCACCACAGGGGCCTATTGTGTACTACCCCACCGCCTCAAAAAACATTTTCTAAATGCCATAGGCCATAATGACTATAATGTTCAGGTTGAAAAATTTGGGATGCACTAGGCTTCTTGTTTCAGCCGCATATATAAAAATACAAAAATGGTGTGCACATCCCAAACATCCAATTAGGACACAGGTGCAAGACAACTAAATGATATAGACAAATAAAGAAGTGAAGTCTGAACACTAAAAACTACTGCTCCAGAGGAATTTAATTAAGCAACGTTTCGACCTTCAGGTCTTCCTCAGCCGCATATATGCCCATTTAAAATGAACGCACTTTAGTACAATGCAAATACATTAAAGGACTAGAGATATGATGACTAGTTGCCAATAAGTATTGTTATAGTGCAAAAAGTCAAACTTCAGAGGCTTGTCATCAATAACTTTTAATGGAATGTTTATGTACATCCATGATTAGCTGCAGGAATCTGCGAGGGCAATGGACAAGAACATTGGTGCAGGCTTAGTAACAATTACACTTGTATGGTGGTCTATTTACAGTAAACATTATAGTGCTGTCAAAATGAATGATTAATCCAAGTGATTGATCAAAAACTAAAACTGAAAAAGAAATCATAATCCTGATACTTTCTTGATTGATAGCTTCTTGTATTTGGTACATACGTCTGCTATGTCCAGTGTTCGGGGGGTAACGAGTTACAAAGTTGGTATAGCCTACTTATCACAACATTGTCAATCGCATCGTCAATCGAAAACGCTAATTTATTAAAACATCTCGCTACCGAACTACCTACAGTAGCTTAATTTGTGGAGGACGAAGAAAAAGCACTCATTTGGTAAATGAGCCAGTGAGAAATAATAACTTTTAAATAGGGTCCAGTGCCTTTTCAATACTTTTAAAATGGTACCGGCTCCTAAACGGTGCCTGAACCGATACTTTAAAAAAAAGAAACACAAAAAAACTATGGATAACTTTAAAGAACATTACAAATATTTAAAATAAATCCATAGCTTGTTGTGCAAGTTGTGCTTCCCTTAATCTAAGGCTAATAAATGTATTTCACAATCTGGGTCATTATTTAATACAAAAGCACACATAATGTTTCTACTGTATCTCTGTCACTCACTCTGATATAAAAGTTAACATGAGTGCTGTCTGTCACCGTTTTAAATCAGTTCTGTGAATTACTGTATGGTCATTCTTTATAAAGTAGCAACAATGTCGTTTTTAAAATACAGTACTGTGCAAAAGTCTTATGGAAAAATTAGTATTTTCTCCCCAAAAAGGGTTTTAAGCCAGTTATTTATATCTTTTGCTGTAGTGTGTCAGTAGGAAATATCAGTTGGTCATTAATTTTAGTAATAATCTAGTGCGATTCTGAATGCACAAGCAGTCTGACAACGGGAAAATTAATGTTTGGAAATGTAAACTGATATTTTATACTGACATACTACAGCAAAATATATAAATAACTGTCCGAACACCATTCTTTTAAGTGAAAATACTAAAGTGTCTAAGACTTTTGCACAGTAGTGTATGTATAAAGTACGTATGATTAAATTAAGTATATTTTAGTAAGTGTAATTAAAGTATGTGTTCGTTCATATGTGTTAAGGGCTAGATTTTCGCTGGAGGAAACGGCTGTGGTATGATGAGCGAAAACTTTACAGATGAGAAACCGACTGCTACCTCGTGACTTTTTGTAAACTGTATTTATGACAAAGAACTGCACAGATATGGATATTCTAACAATCTATCGATAAACACATACCTTGTGTCCTCTGTTTGTTTAAGTGCGCATGCGCTGCTCCGTTCGCGGTCTGCGCCTCTGCGGATTGAAGAACGCGCTCAAAGACGGGAGGAGACCGGTCTGACGCTGCTTTCATGTGAAATTTAAGCGGACTGACTCTGAGGCGATCGGATACCGGTTCCATACCCAACCCTACTTTTAAGAAATATATATTTTGATAAACGAACCCAAAACTGTCTATGTCCTGGCTGGACTGTGATGTGATTTGTGTCACGTGCAGGTGCGATGGATCGCGTAAAGACCAATAGGGTGTCGGAATGGTATATGTTTATACTTCTCATCCAACCACAATCAAATTCACTCCATCCGGATGGCGCGATTTATCTGGATAGGTTTTTTTTTTTTTTTTTTTAATGATGACAAGCCGGAATGAAAACAAGCCGAAATGAAATAGCAGTAACAAAGCTATTTTTAAAATGTAAGGAGTAGAAAGTACAGATACTTGCCTGAAAATGTAAGGAGTAGAAGTAAAAAGTCTGCTCAAAAATAATCACTCAAGTAAAGTATAGATACCCAAAATTTCTACTTAAGTACAGTAACGAAGTATTTGTACTTCGTTACTTGACACCTCTGCATGGCACCAAATAAACACAACACCACAGAAGACAGTGACAGAAAGACAGAAGACTGTGACAGAACCCCTCCCTTAAGGAGTGGATTCCAGACACTCCAAAATAATAAATCACGGAGGGAGGCGGAACGGAGGTGGATCAGGGGGAAGGATGGAGGGCCAGATAAAATGGTAAAACAGAGACAAGACGACCAGGTAAAATGGGGAAACAGAGACAAGAGACACAGACAAGAAACCCTGGAGGGAGGAGGACCAGCGTAGGATCAGGGGAAGGGAAGGAGGGCCAGGTCCATAGGAGGAAAGGAAAGAAAGACACAGACAGCAGAATAACAAAAAATAAACACAAAAACACAAGTCCAAGAAGGACATTACGTGACGCCCACGAGGGCGGAGCAGAAGACCACCATAACCGTGTGGTCGGGACAGACGCCCCCCAGGGCGGAGCAGAAGACCACCACAACCGTGTGGTCAGGGCGTAAGCCCCCCCAGGCCAGAGCAGAAGACCACCACAACCGTGTGGTCGGGACGGACACCCCCAGGGCGGAGCAGAAGACCACCACAACCATGTGGTCAGAGCGGAAGCCCCCCAGGGCGGAGCAGAAGACCACCACAACGGGTGCCCCCCAGGGCGGATCAGAAGACCACCACAACCGTGTGGTCAGGGTGGAAGCCCCCCAGGGCGGAGCAGAAGACCACCACAAACATGTGCTCGGAAATAATCTAGTTACAATTCCTTGCGCTCAGAAAGTTTGGAGTAACTTGCCTGGAACGGTACAAAGTCGTTAGTAGTGGTATTTAATAGTGATTACGAGCACTGGAGCTAGTTTACGAGCAGCAGTGCACAATAACGACACACACACACACACACACACACACACATATATATATATATATATATATATATATATATATATATATATATATAATTTTATTTATTTTTTACTCTCATTGAATAGCACCAAGTGAAAAATCAATGTTTTCTTTATATCTAGTGGCAGTGATCATGACGTTAGTTCAGATAAGTATCGGTAACCTTTGTCATAGTGTCGTAGAACTGGTAAATTTTGTCTTTGTCATCTAGAAATAAAAGGCATCATGCTAGCTATATGGACGTTTCTAAGCGTTTATCTCGTCCTCTGGTGAAACTGTTGTTGCAAACGTAGCCGCATGTGTGACGCTGTGTTTGACAGGTGCTTGTGTGGGTGCTGTCCCATGTAAACTGCGTTAGAAAGCTTGTGCTGTAGGGAAGTGAGTGCGTTTGGGTCGCTATCTATCTGTCTATCTAAATATATACTGTATCTAGTCTATCTATCTATCTATCTATATATATGTATTTATCTATAATCTGCGTTCTGCGCTATCTGAATACTCTCGTCTCTCTAGTCACTCTCAATGCTCTCAAGGCGGCTTTGGTAAATTCTCTCCCCAACGTGACGTGATGCAATGCATTGTGGGGGAAAGGAGACCGCTGTAAGATAGTATCTACTTTTTCGTATTATATTCCGTTTTGTGATACCCAACAACATAAAATACAATGGATAACAGTTTAAATGTTTATTACCAACAAGCAAATTGAACATATTCATTAAAAAATTAACCTTGTAACACGGCCTTTAAAGTAGTTTAAAGTTAGACTGATAGATAAGTTGAAAGAAAGAAAGATATATTAGAAGGAAAGAATGATATACAGTGTATAGATTAGTTAGAAAGAAAATAATTTTGAATTATAGATTAATTCAAAAGAATGATAGATTAGTTTTTAGCATGTTTCTAGCATGATTAGCATGTTTCTAGCATGATTAGCATGTTGCTAGCATGTCGCTAGCATGATTAGCATGCTGCTAGCATGTTGCTAGCTTGATTAGTATTTGACTAGCATGTTTCTAGCATGATTATCATGTTGCTAGCATTTGCTAGCATGATTAGCATGTTGCTAGCATGTCGTTAACATGATTAGCATGCTGATGGCATGTTGCTAGCATTATTAGCATTGCGACTAGCATGTTGTTAACATGTTTCTAGCATGATAAGCATGTCGCTAGCATGTTTCTAACATGATTAGCATGTCGCTAGCATATTTGTAGCATGACTAACATGCGATTAACATTTTGCTAGCATATTTCAAGCATGATTAGCATCTTTCTAGCATGATTGGCATTCGACTAACATGTTGTTAACATTTTTCTTGTACAACCTCCACATCATCTAGTAATTTATACACATCATAAAACCATTTTTTCATTCTTTTGAACAAGTTGCGATTGCTTTTGTACATTCATGCAATTGATTATGCACATTTATCTGCTTTTTCCTACATTATCAGTTCCTAATATTTATGTCACTCAAAACATCTAGTCTTTAGTTCATCGCATAAGTCATTAAATGCAAAATGGTTAATCTAGTTGTCATAAACCGCCAAGCACACTTTTTATTTTTATTTTTACAAATTATTATTAGACTTTTTGTCAATTTGGGATGAATTGTGCAAGTGAATCTTTAATTAATGAAGAGAATGTAGATGATAAACCAATGATA
The DNA here is from genome assembly GCF_023724105.1 of Carassius gibelio. Classification (NCBI taxonomy): domain Eukaryota; kingdom Metazoa; phylum Chordata; class Actinopteri; order Cypriniformes; family Cyprinidae; genus Carassius; species Carassius gibelio. The sequence goes on along the minus strand of NC_068412.1, from coordinate 6,906,051 downwards.
AACCATTTCTCTGAAATAGCTCAGAGGTTCATCTCATGAATCTTCAGTTGAAAGCTTATACTGTATAGACAGAGGACAACACAAGAGTTACAAATTCTGAAAATTGACTTATTTTCATGTTTGTGCCCATATTTCTTTTTTCTTTTCTATATCACAATGGCATTGTAAAGGTTTTTCTTTTTTTTATTACATATTATTTTTTGGGTCAGATCACTAGTACTGTAAAAGTATAACTGGGAATTCTATCCAGTCTCTTTCAATCAATATCCCAGATACAGTAATGTGTAAATTTGTACTTTTGAAATGGATATATGGCATACATAAGCATATGGCATACTGTTCAATAGAGTAGTTTACATCAGAACAGCATTACACGGCAACCAAAAGCTCCCAACACCGGGCCCTGATTCAAGAACCAAGGCCGTGTGACCTTGATAGTTCATAATGGATTTCCCCTTGGGGAAAACCCCTTGGTCTTGTTTGGCCTTCTTTGGAACTATGAAATGCCAGCAGTAAAACCCGGACTCCCTGTCTAGAGGAGGGACCACCTCAATGGCCGTCTTCATTTATAGGGTATTCACTTCTTGTTCCATCACCAGAGCCTGCTGGGGACCGAAGACTGTCGGTATGACCCCATTGAATATCGGCAGTGGATGGCCGAACTGAATACAATACCCTCTTTCTACTGTGTGCAGGACCCATTGAGATACATTTGCCAGTAGTTTCCATGTTGCTAAATAATGTACTAAGGAAACCAGTTTCTCGAGACTGATTTCTGGTTTAAGAGGCCTCTGGCGTCAGGACCTCTTTGTCGAGGACTTCCTAGCTTCGATAATTGCACAAAGATCTGATTTAGCTTTCGAAGTCCCCGACTCAGAGCTCTGCTTTTGAGCCTGTGGAGCTTGCCTGTGGCGTGGGTATCTCCCGCCAAGATAACCCATGAGCGCGACGAGGGAAGAAACTCTGGAACGCCGCCGCCTGTTTCCGTGCCTCCTGATACCTGTCGACGACAGTATTGACTGTTTCGCCGAACAGGCCCGAGGCTTGAAGCAGGGTGTCCAGGAGGCAGACCCTGTCACGCTCTCTCATCTGTGACAGGTTCAGCCATAAATGCCTCTCCGTGGCCACCAAGGCTGCCATAGACCGCCCAATCGCATGAGCGGTCTCTTTGGTGGTGCGGAGGGAGAGATCTGCAATATCGTCGGACTTGATCCCCTCTCCCTCGTCTAAATATCTCAGCAGGTCAGCTTGATATGCCTGGAGGATGGCCATAGTGTGAAGGCATGCCCTCGCCTGACCTGCTGCCACATAGCCCTTGCCATTTAACATAGATGTCGTTTTTAACGGTTTAGTGGGCAAGGCCGGAGCCTTCAGAGATGACGCCGAACCGGGTGACAGATAGATCGCAAGCCTCTGCTCGACCCGGGGCATCGCTCTGTACCCTCGCTCATCGAGCCCCATGACAATGCTGTAATATTGAGAGTCAGGGGCTGAAAAGACGGGTCGAATAAGGGTGGTTCCACGATCTTGCTATTTCTTCATGGAGAACGGGAAAAAAGGGAAGGCTCCGGGATGGAGGTGGCTGCCTCGGCCGCAGAAACCACTCATCTAATTTACTTTTCTGCGGTTCTGATATTTTCTCTGCAGGCCACTTGATTTTTAATTTATCAACTGCACAAGTAACCACCTCCAACAGCTCCTCATACTAGGGCGATTGGGGTGGCGAATCCCTACTAATAGTCTCCACATCCACCTCATCAGACGAAGAGAGGTGGAGTGTCGACCCCTCACCCCTGGGGGAAGAAACCGACGACCTTGCCTCCGATCCCAGGGTTTGGGTGCCAGATCTGGCAGATGAGGAAGGAGATAAGACCCTCCACACCCTCCGCCAGATTCACCTGCGAACCCCACAAGTGCAGCAGCAGGGCCAGCACAGCGGGGAACGCTGGACGAAGGCTCCCTCCTTGAAGAGATCTCTCCGGGATCGAAGCGTCCGCATCGGCAATCGTTCACAATGTGGACAGTCGGCTCCCTCGAGAGCCAACTCAGTGTGCTTCAATCCCAGGCAAATTGTGTATCCCCACCCGTGATGTAGCATGGGCAGGGAGGAACACACAATCTATAGCTCGATCTGGATTCACCCTTCATATGTCTGGTCTTAGCTTTGCTCTTAGGCATTATGTTGCTTTATTGGGATAGACAGCAATAAATAAGACTCACAAGTCTGTGTGATCTGTCTGATTCCTGGTCGCTACGTCACCCCGCCTAATAAATTAAAAGATTCTGGGAAAAGTAGAGCCAAGGGTATTGTAAGAGATGTTTATGTCAGAGTTTCTCAAGTCATCCAGTCTTTTATTCCAGTCGTAAGAAGACAGACATGGAAAAGGTCACTAAAGAAGAACGAACTCAAATCCCATCAACTGTTCTTCATAGGGATGTTCAACCCACTGCAAACCAACCATGATTGCAGAAAGTTTATTGAAGAAGCAAAGTAAAAACCATTTATAAGTAGATCCTTGTGTCTGTGGTTGACTGAACTCTTTTTTTAGTTAAAGGCAGTATTGATATGTGAACTTCCACAACAATATAAAACACTGTAATTTTCTCAGAATATACATTTATGCATAGAGTCATCTGTCCATGATTTTGAAATGGTTCGGTTTATTCAGTTCTGAGCAAAATGTCTGTATACCCCTCCCTTCTATAAGCCTACTCTGCTCTGATTGGTCAGCTGGCCAAGCCTGTTGTGAATGGCACAAAGAGGAGCACTTGAGCAAAGTGTAAATTATTTAGAATATATTTAATTATCCCACAACATAATTTAATATCCACTTGGGGGAGCAGTTAAACAGTTTATTAGGAACAACCAAAGCTGACTTTCAAACTATTTTTTTTGCATCATTACTCCAGTCACACAATCCTTCAGAAATCCTTTTAACAATCTTATTTTCTACAAAAAAACATTTATTGTTATTATGATTATCATTATTATCATTATTAATGTTGAAAAGAGCTGAGAATATTTTTCAGGTTTTTCAGGGGGGATATATTGAAAGAACAGCATTGTTTGTTACATTTGTTACAATTACATTTATTTGTTACATTTATATTATTTACATCAAGCTTTTGAATGGTATAGTATTGTATATTGTTATTGAAACTTCATAATATTTCACTTGATTATACATTTAGTCAGGAATTATAGTTTGGAAAAAGTCTTTGGAAAAAGTCTATCTAGTAAAATGATTACACGTTATGTGAAAACTAGTACAAGTATATAAATAAATAAAAAGGGACTTACTCTTGTTTATGATCTCTGCTGAATTAAGTGCTTCATTCTTTTTTTTCTGAGGAAATCCATCTCTCAAATCCTTAAACCACGTCACATCTTTTCGGGGTGAATTATTCGTCTCATCGCGAAGCAAACAGTAAAATAAAAAGAACTTGAAGAACAGTCTCGCTGCTTTTTCTTCTGTGTGGACATATTCAAGCCGTGCGCTTCAGTTTGAATATGAATAGAGCTTTCAGCGCGGGGGCGTGGTCACATATAATGTGTTGGAGACGTGAAAAACGGTTTTCATATGGATTACTTTATCACAAAATATCTGTTTTTGGTGGCACTTGTTATTTTTAAAGTAGACATGTCAAGCTTTCTATAGATATCTCTCTCATGTCTCTTCATTGAGTATTCACTGAGTTACAGTTCATTTTAATGATGTGTTTGTAAATGAAGATCAGCGCAGACAAAGGCTGCAGACAGCACACCTTGTTTGTTATCTTTATTTTATAAGTGCACAAAGTTTTGTTATTATGTCTGTATCCAAAAAAAGTAGACCCTTTACAGATTCGATTTATGTATTGCTCTTATACTTATGTCTTGTACAATTAAAACTGAAATTGTAATTTAAGATCTTTTCGGGGTTATCAGGAGAAAATGAATCATAACGCATATCCGCGTTAATCGACTCCAGAGGGTTAAACCTCCTTGCATTTGCATCCTGTCTCTGAGTCGTGACAGAACGATCTGACTGCACCATGCTACTAGCCGGAACGATTTTGCTTCTCGCAGTATGGTGAGGATGGATCAACAAGAGGAAGACACTGCCAACACAGGTCAGGCGATCCAAGTTCTTTTGGTGCAAGTGTCCGAGCTCACCCTACAACTCTAACATCTGAGAAGCCCCGCTGCGCTACCCCCACAACCAATTATACCAGTTTCCCCCGAGCCGCCTTATCAGCCCTGTTTACCCACGCCAGAGGGATACTCAAGTGAGCCCGAGTATTGCAGAGCATTCCTTCCCCTCAGACGTTTCGCCAAGAGCAAACCAAGGTGGCATTTGTCCTCACCCTTCTGTTTGGCAAGGCAGCTCTGTGGGGAACGGCGGTGTGGGGAAATCAGGATCCATGCTGCACCTCATTCCAGGCACTCTCAGAAGAGATGAGGACGGTTTTCAATTGTGCGGTGGCGGGTAGGGAGGCGGCCAGACTACTCGCCGATCTTCGCCAGGGGGAGAGATCTGTGTACTCCATCCAGTTCCGCACCCTGGCCGTAGAGTGCCATTGGAACAAGGAAGCGCAGTGGAACCCGTTCCTGCGTGGGTTGCCTGACCGTGTCCGGAGGAAAGTCTACATGCTGGACCTTTCGCACAGACCTAACAGTCTCATCAAAATGGCATAAAGGGTCAACGTGCATTTGAGTCACATGAGCTGTTCAGCGAACCCATTCTCGCAGCGCAGAGGACTTGCACATGGACAAAGAGGACACGGTCAGCCCTGTCTCCAATCCCGAGCCCATGCAAGAGGGTAGAGCTCGGCTTTCCCGGGAGGAGAAGGAGAGGTGGAGATCCATAGAACTTTGCCTCTACTGCTTGGGGGGTGGGGTGTGGGGCTTCGTTGGACCAAAAGTGCTCCATGAGATGTCGTTCAGTGGACCCTTACCTTTCTAACTAAACTGGGATTTACAGCTGTGGATGTGTATATGACTATACATGGACTCACCTCTGGCACTCATAGCTCTTGGTCACCCCTGGCTCACTCTGCACAATCCCAGTGTCGATTGGGTACACAATTCTGTGTCTGCTTGGAGTACCCCATGTCATAAATTTTGTCTTGTGTCTGCTTGTTCATCTGTGCCTGTTTCTGTGTTCCAGTAAAAGGCAGTGAATTTGTCTTGCATGTCCGAGGAGTACCAGGACCTGAGGGAAGTGTTCAGTAAGTCCTGGGCTGCTTCTCTACCTCTGCATAATCCTTACGACTGTGCCATAAACTTAGTACAGGGTAAGACTACGCTTAAAGGCAAGTTATATTCACTTTCTATATCCACCCTCCAAGATTACTGTTATAAACACGAGTCGCGTCCAAAAGGCAAAGGGGGAGGTGTTGCTTCAATTTATAACATTTTTTTTTAGGATTTCTCAGAGGGCAGACTTCAAGTATAACTCGTTTGAAGTAATGGTGCTTCATATAACTTTATCCAGAGAAACAAATTTTAATGATAAATCCCCTATGATTATTGTACTGGCTACTGTATACAGGCTACCAGGGCACCATACAGACTTTATTAAAGAGTTTGTTGATTTTACGAGTTAGTTCTGGCTGCAGATAAAGTTTTAATAGTTGGTGATTTTAATATCTATGTTGATAATTAAATGATGCATTGGGATCAGTATTTATAGACATTCTGAACTCAATTTGGGTTAGAAAACACGTCTCAGGACCTACTCATTGTCGAAATCATACTCTAGATTTAGTGTTCCTGTAGCTCAACTGGTAGAGCACTGCGTTAGCAAGCAAGCAAGTGTAAGGTTGGGGGTTCGATTCCCTGGGAACACATGATATGTAAAAATTGGTGACTATGGGGAATTGAGACCACTAGTGGACACCCAGGGAAACACAGACCAGACACTGTGACACCTATTCCATCTAAGCACATAAAAGAGGTGCTTCCAGAAGTCATATATCCTCTTCCTACTATTATTAATTCCTCATTGTCATTAGGATATGTCCCCAAAACCTTCAAACTGGCTTTTTTTAAGCTTCTCATTTAAAAAACACAATTTGACCCCAAATAACTAGTTAATTATAGACTGATATCGAATCTCCCTTTTCTGTCCAAGATACTAGAAAAGGTAGTATCCTCAAAATGATATTCCTTCTTAGAGAAAAATGGTATCTGTGAGGATTTCCAGTCAGGATTTAGACCGTACCATAGTACTGAGACTGCTCTCCTTAGAGTTACAAATGACCTGCTCTTTTCATCTGATCGTGGTTGTATCTCTCTATTAGTCTTATTAGATCTTAGGGCTGCATTTGACACAATTGACCACAACATTCTTTTGCATAGACTAGAACACTTTGTTGGCATTAATTGATGTGCATTAGCTTGGTTTAAATCATACTTATATGGCCGCCATCAATTCGTAGCAGTGAATGAAGAGGTGTCATATCGATCACAAGCACAGTATGGAGTACCTCAAGGCTTAGTACTAGGGCTGCTACTCTTCATGCTTTACATGTTACCCTTGGGAGATATCATCAGGAAACATGGTGTTAGTTTTCACTGTTATGCTCATGATACTCAGCTCTATATTTCTTCGCGGCCCGGTGAAACAAACCAATTTGAAAAACTAATGGAATGCATAGTCGATATAAAAAACTGGATGACGAGTAATTCCTTACTGCTAAATTCTGAAGAAAAAAAAATACAAAAAAACAGAGGTGTTAATTATAGGATCTAAAAACTCTGCATGTAATAACCTAGAACACTGTCTAAGACTTGATGGCTACTCTGTCAATTCTTTGTCATCAGTTAGGAACCTAGGTGTGCTATTTGATAGAAATCTTTCCTTAGAAAGCCACATTTCTAGCATTTGTAAAACTGCATTTTTCCATCTCAAAAATATATTTAAATTATGGCCTATGCTCTCAATGTCAAGTGCAGAAATGTTAATCCATGCATTTATGACCTCAATGTTAGATGATTGGGTGGTTGTTCTGCATACTTAGTAAAGCTACAGCTAGTCCAAAATGCAGCAGCAACAGTTCTTACTAGAACCAGGAATATTCTGCTCTGATCCGTATCTAATAAATTGGCTCCTAAATTTATTGGCCCGTTCACTGTCACCAAGATTATTAGTCCCATGGCAGTCCACCTCAAACTTCATCCTGCATTCAGGAGAATTTGTACCGCCTTCCATGTGTCAAAAATAAAACCTGTGTTTCATTCACATATTAATCTGTCTGCCCCGGTTCCTCCCCCGCCGCGTCTCGTAGATGGGGAACCCTCTTATTCGGCTAACCGTATTCTGGATTTGAGAAGGAGGGGACACGGATTCCAATACTTGATGGACAGGGAGGGTTATGGTCCGGAGGAGAGAAGTTGGGTTCCTGCTAGAGAAGTCAGGAGGTTTTCCTAGGGGAGGGGGTGGAAGTATAGTTACAGTTTAATATTTTTTTTGTTTTTGTTTTATATATATATGAGATGTTATTATGTTATGACTGAGACATTTTTACATGAACAATATTTTTGTTTCTTTTAGTAGTAATTGGCGGCCCCACCTGCAATTGGTGACGGCCCACAGGTTGAAAGCCACTGCCATATTCAATTGTTTTTTTTTTTTTTTCAGGCTGCCCAACTTTATCCTGTATTTTATTAGCTGAAGTTAATATGCTAAAATTAATTTGGTCCTGCTGTCTTTGGTTTGGCTGTTCGCTTACTACCTTCCTCTGTGTTCTGTTTCTCCCACAGAATAAGGTAGAGAGAGAGAGAGAGAGAGGAGGGCATTACAATCATGTAAGTTTCAAAGAATTTACATCATACCTCATAGCTTTCTGTAAACTGATAACCCCATATGTTAATTAAAAAAAAGCTGCAGTCAATGACTGACTAACCTCATAAATATAAAATTGCAAATTCAAGCATGGAGATTTGCTGAATTGCAAGGCCTGGTGCTAGTCTTATGTGAGTCAAAATATTAATTGGATTATAACATGTCACCAGTGTTCCATCCATGGAACATGACATGCATCTTAGCACATCCACTCAAGCCAAACATAAGTGGTGCAAGCAGCAAGCAGTAGGGCATGGTGCAAGCATGGTGCAAAAAAAAAAACTTTAGTATAATGACCATTTTTACTAGCATAATGGCTGTTTATTAGTACTTATAAAGCACATATTCTGCCCAACCACACTCCACATCCCTATACCTAAACAACTACATTAACTTTTAATAAGTAGCGAATTAGAATTTTATTGAGGCTGTATTGGTATAATGGTTTATTATTAGTAAGAATTGGATCACATTTGACATAACATAATACATTCAATACGTCAGATAAGCAACTCCTAGTCAAACTTTAGAGCCAAATATGTATGTTTTATACTATCGGTTTAGTAGTTTTTGTAGGTAAGATCAGCTAATTATATTTTATAGTGAGATATGTATAGTGATATGTATATGAGATATATTGAGGGAACATTACTGTAAATCAGATTTGCCTATTTTAAGCAACATGACAAAAAAGCATCAATATCAAATATAATAAAAATGATCCAGATAGAAATACATCCCAACAACGGTTGTTTTGCAGTGCTGGGGCTCAGATGCCTTGCAGTCATTAAGGGAATACTGAATTCATGCAGCATGATAATGATCCTAAATAGGTTAATGCACAGCCAAATTGCTGAAGATAAGAATTTGACATTTTGTAAGGCAAAGGCCAACTGGAATGTTGATATATGAGATATGATTAGGCAAGTTAAAGCCAGAATAGCTTGCTGAGAATGCACATTTAATGAGGCAAAAGCTGATAGTGTGAAGCCGCTTCACTGTACACAAGGGCATCATGCATTCAAAATGTACTGGACTCTGAGTGGGCATGTGTTATTGCTTTGAATGGTTATGACCCAGACAGAAACTTTCAATTCAGTGTATATAACTGTCTTTAGAACAGCACATACTGTAATGATACATAATTGCAAAATCGTTTGGTGTTTTGTTTAACCTAGTTTAAGAATGAACCACGAGTTCCTAGACTTCTTCTCTGTTTTTATGCACATACATAAAAGTATGAAGATCAGCCAGTCCCAGTTGGGATAGCGTTAGATCACAAAGTCCTCACTATTTTCTTGTAAATAACTGATCACAAAAGTGCTTATACCCTGAAATACTGTGCCCTGATTACATCCAAAGTGCTCCTTGAAGGAAGTTTATTTGATGCAAAAACTGCTGACAAGGATCTTCAATGTTACAAACCTCATTTCCTTTTAAGACAGGAATGTATCTCATTTCACAAAAGCATGCACTAATGTCCAATGCAGGAAACTGGAGTAGAAGGCACCTTATTACCGTCTATTGCTAATTGCTGTTGTGTGTATCTTGTATGCACTAGAGTCTCTGCGGAATAACAGTTTACATAAAATTTTTATGCAAGGGAGGCAGGAAACTGCATTTACCTTTGAAAACATTCGGTACCCTGTGTTTCTTGTCCAGGCAAAACAATATTTTCTGATGTAATGATTAATCCTGTTATACTGTATGTGGGTGGAAAATGTGTTACACAATCATACAATGTCTTTTCAACTGCATTTTTTTTAGGCAGGACAGACAGGTCATTGTTACCAGCTGTGTTCCTCCACAGGTGATGTTTGGACCTGTGAGCAGCCTAGTGTGTGTGTTTCTGTGTATATGATAGGCAGTGTAGTTGGTACAATTCAATATATTAACTGAACTGATCTGTTTAATTTTGTTTCAAACATCAGTTATTTAATCAGTATAAAGTTTTTTTTTTTTTTTTTTTTTTAAGAAACATTGGTTAAACTACAGTGAGGTGAGAAAAAAAAAAAAAATCCCCTGCTGATTTTGTATGTTTGCCCACTGACAAAGAAATATCACAATAAATAAATAAATAAATAAATGTGGCCATTTTAGTGTATGCACCCTTTATTTTTTTATCAGAACATTTTGAATTATTTTTTTTTTTCTCAAATCCTCAGTGGGTTTGGTAGACTGTCAATAAATGCATTCCAGATACACAGAACACGTGCTGACAACATCCACTGAAAAATTAACTCACATTTCTACATGACTTTGCATCAATTGAATGCAAAACAATTAGGTGTTTTCTCACTTTTTTACAATATTTTCATCTTAACTTCATTGGCAATCAACTATTCCCTCAAGTTATGACATTAGTCAGCATGTCATTCTTTTCACCAAACAGTATACTCATTCCACAGAAAAAAAATCATAAAAATCCAACCAAAATCAATGGATCTGTGATGATTTCACTAATAGTTTACCAGCAGGCACAGAACCTCAATATAATTGTAGGCTACTCAAAATTCCGAAAGACATGCTGGATATTTAACATGTTTTTTGTCAACATTATTAAGCATCATGGCCTAGGCATCTTTTTAATTTCAACATAACCCTGTTCTCCCAATGGAAATGTGTCACACAATAATTATAATACAGCAAAATGACTTTCATTATTTTATTGCCTCGATGACAACTATTACAACTTTAAAATTACAAAAATAATTTAACATAACTTAATGAACTAGGTGCAGGTTCCTGTAAGGTGGGATAATCAGGAGGGTGGCACTCTGCAGATACTGCTCTGGGGACAGACCTTCAGCCTCACAACCGAGGAGACACACACACACACACACATGGCCTGCTTTCGTGTCCCTTTCTTTAAGTGCTCGTTCAATCCTAGAACATCTGTTCACTTCACATTGGTTCTTGCACAGGAGTATGCTCGGGCACACATGCTTTTCTTGCAGCGGCAGTATTGGCTCCCAAAATCAGTGGCAGCTGCATAGGTTGGCTGAACCATATGTGCCCACTTACACACAGCCAACTGATGCAGGGATCGGCAAAGGTGTAATAGGAAGGCGTCTTCAGTTGGTGGAAGGCAACGCACGTCTCCTTTGATGCTCACAAAGAGATGGGCTCGCAGTGGATTTGGAGTCCCACCAAAGTCACTCCTGTCATAGAGTGACACCAATGTATCGCCGTGCTGCTGTTATAACCTCTTCCTGAACATCCAGGCTTTCCTCAGGGTCACCGTACCTGCACAGTGGCAGAAGGTCTGTCGGGTGTTTAATAGCAGTTGTGTAGGCCCGCCTTTTTCCTCTTCTGTACAGATAGCTCATTGTGTCACATCCGGTAAGTATGTTGGTGCTGAGGATAAGGAATGTGAGATCTGATGCTGCAACATCATACTTTCCCGCCAGAACTTCTGTGATGGCATGAACAGGTAAAAAGATATCCATCATATTCACCCAAAGCTTCTGCAGCACATCCATGTGTGTGATGTAGTACATGCACATAATGATCACATCGGTGTCAGTTGCTACCACTACAGCCCGTTTGTGGTGTAGAATTTGTACTGAGTATGCAGTGAGAGAAAACATCCTGGTATCTGCCTCCTCATGTTTCTCACAGGAATGTTCTGGAAGCTCAACCTGACAATCTGCTGAAAAGAGGACAGTGCGACCAGGATCACAAAAGATTCCTCCAAGAATAAGTGTGCATCCTGCAGGAAGTGACTTGTTCTGAGCTCCCCATGCTTCCCCCATGTAGTTCAACATATTAGCTTTAATCAGTGGATTGTGAATGAAGCCTTTCCATTCTGGTATATGGAGAGTATCATGTGGCTTGTAGTCCTTCATGTTGCTGTGGCAGGTCTTCATCCTCTTCTCTCATTCCTCACCTTTCACACTTTCAGCAGGGGAGACATCATATCAATCACCAACAAAGTGGATGCACAGTCACACTTGTATGAGATAATTCCAAGGAGCTGCCTCAGGTACTTTCCTTCCAGTTCATGTAAGGTGCTGCTCCCAAGATGTTGGCAACCTTGAATGAATGCCAAGAGTCAAAAGTCAAGAGGCATTTATTTGTCATTTGCATAGTTAACACTGGGGAAAACTGGGCATTGAAATGCTTGTGACGAGGCTCAGACATACAGTGACAATAACAAGACATAAGACAGACGTACATGGAGAGCACTGAGATTGAGTGCCCTTAGACAGAAAGACATAGACAGAGCAGTATATACAAATAAGTGGAAGTATCAGGTACAATAAAGGTAATTAGTGTTTAGAATATATAGAGTCCATAAGAAGTCCTGTGGTAATATTATGATTACTGAGGTAGAACAGTGTCTAAAATGTCTTTGCAGTGTGATGTAGAGCTACATGTAGGAAAATTAAAGTGGCAGTGCAGATGCAATAAATAAACTTAAGAGCAGCACACATTCAGATGTGTCCCTGAGTAGAGCAATGTCCAAAAGTCATTGTAAAGTGTCACAGAGTAACATGAAGGAATATTAACCCGTTTAAGTCGATTAACGCATATATGCGTTTTGAGTCATTTTCTCTGGATAACCCCGAAAAGAACTTAAATTACACTCTCAGTTTTAATCGTACCGATAAGAGCAATACATCAATCGAATCTGTAAAGGGTCTACTTTTTTTGGATACAGACATAATAACAAAACACCTTTGTGCACTTATAAAATAAAGATAACAAACAAGGTGCGCTGTCTGCAGCCTTTGTGTGCTCTGATCTTCATTTACAAACACGTCATTAAAATGAACTGTAACTCCGTGAATACTCAACGAAGAGACATGAGAGAGATATCTATAGAAAGCCTGAAATTTCTACTTTTAAACTAAACAAGTGCTTCGCGATGAGAGGAATAAGACATAAATCACTCCAAAAAGATGTGATGTGGTTGAGGATTTGAGAAATGGATTTCCTCAGAAAAAAGAATGAAGTACTTTATTCAGCAGAGATCATAAACATGAGTAAGTCTCTTTTTATTTATTTGTACTATTTTTCACATAACGTGTAAACGTTTTACTAGTTAGACTTTTTCCAAATACTTTTTCTAAACTATAATTCCTGATTAAATGTATAATCAAGTGAAACATTATGACATTTCAATAACAATATACAATACTATACCATTCAAAAGCTTGATGTGAATAATATAAATGTGACAAATAGAGATAACTCTTACAAATGTAAAAGCAATGAAGTTCTTTCAATTTATTCCCCTAAAAAAACCTGAAAAATATTCTCAGCTCTTTTCAACATTAATGATAATAATAATAATAATAATAATAATAATAATAATAATAATAATAATAATAATAATATTTTTTTTTTTTTTTTTTTTTTTTTTTTAGTAGAAAATAAGATTGTTAAAAGGATTTCTGAAGGAATGTGTGACTGAAGTAAGGATGCCAAAAAATGTGTTTGAAAGTAAGCTTTGATTGTCCCTAATAAACTGTTTAACTGCTCCCCCAAGTGGATATTAAATTATGTTGTGGGATAATTAAATATATTCTTAATAAACTACAAACATAAAATTATATAGATTTATTTTATTCTCACATTCTTTATTGTAACTCCTCACTCAGTGGCACAGCTGAATGAGAGGCTCATTATGCAGCTCATTATGCAGGGCTTTGTCTTCTCAGGTGTAAATCACAATGATATTCATGATAGTTGACGCCTACTCACATATGATTTTTACCAACAAAAAGTGTCTTAGAAAATTAAATCAATATATTGTTTTCTGTGAAAGAGTAAACAAGATGATTTTCACATAATTTAGAAAGAAAAATTGTAGGCTACAAGCTCCAGTTCTCAACAATCCCGGGACCCAATGTTATGTATGTGTTTTATGGCCTTATTCAAGTGATTTAACATTTTTAGTTTTTCACTGACCATGCATAACACTTTTTTCTCTCAAAAATACAATCATGTACGTACATTCATTTCACATATTATTATAGCCCAGTTTGTGCTGATTACAGTAACATTAGACTTTACCCATTTAGATATTTATAAGAAATGTAAAAAAGCACAAATATCAGGGCATGACAAAACGTCTCCAGGCCCCAAAAATACCCTTAGACTCCAGAGGGTTAAAAAAAAGTGGCAGTGCAAGGCAAGTACAATGAAGTAAATATAAGAGCAGCATGTATTCCATTTTTAGATGGAGGAAAGCTGATTGTTAAGTAGTCTTATGGCTTGAAGATAGAAGCTGTTCTTCAGTCTGGTTGTCCGTGAATGGATGGATCGGAAACATCTGCCAGATGGCAGTGTGGCAAGCAGGTGATGAGCAGGGTGAGTGCGGTCCTTGATGATGCTGCGAGCCTTTCTCAAGCAGCGAGTCTGATAGATGTCCTGTAAGGCTGGGAGTTTATGTCCAATGATGAGCTCTGCTGTTCTCACCACTCGCTGAAGAGCTTTGCGGTCCAAGGAAGAACAGTTGCTGTACCATACAGTGATGCAGCTGGTCAGAATGCTCTCTATGGTGCAGCGTTAGAAGTTTGACATGATGTTTGAGGAGATGCCAAACCTCTTCAGTCTCCGCAGGAAGTAGAGACACTGACGGGCTGTTCTCACTATGGTCTCTGAGTGTAGGCTCTAGGAAAGATCCTCAGAGATGTTAATGCCAAGGAACTTGTAGCTCTTAACTGTCTCTTCTATCTCTCCGTTGATGTGAATGGGATTGTGACCCTCTCTCTGTGACTTCCTGTAGTCCACAATCATCTCCTTGGTCTTGCTTAACAGTCACTGTGTCAGCACTGGTGTCATCTACTACCATTACAACAGGCTTGTCAGGTGGTGGTAGTTTGTCCACTTCCCCCCATGAGCTGCCAATATTGCAGCCAGGTAGTCTGCCTTGTTTACTTTACGCATTGCATATCTTTGGTAACGGGACAGATCTTGGTCAAACAGGGAGGCTGGGCAACTTGTCCATTCATGGACAAACAGTTCAAGTACTGAACAAAGTAGAGGTTCCGCACAACTGCACTCTCCTCCTCATAGACCTTTTGGCTTTGAATGCCATGGACATTGATTTCTTTGACTTTGCTGCAAAGTTTGAAAGTTTAATTTGGGCTACTTTCTCACTGTCCGTTCTTGCTGCAGCCAGTGCCTCCAGTCCTTTTTCACGAGCACAGATCAAGTCAGCAGATGTGATTTTGTGGCCTGTTGAAATGTTGATCAGCTCCTGTTATTCACATTTGAAAGGATTGACCATCTGGTTGTTGATGACATCTGTTAATTTCCTTTTGCCTCCTTTGCACCTTGGCTGTCCTTGTCCTTGTGGTGTTTGGTGTCATCCGCATCCAGGTGTGCCATAGCCTTTGTCTGCTCTGACACAGCTTTCAGAACTGGAAAAGCTTTCAAGTATTTCTACATGGCCGCTTGCTGCTGACTGATGCCAGTGAAGAGTTTTGTCTTGGCATCATGGTTGTAGGTTTTCTCAAGTGCCATGTCTGTCCAGACACCATTGAACCATCCTTCTGTTTGACGTACAGTGGACTTCCCATCCTTGAATTCCCTATAGATGTTTGGAGTCAGTGTAGGCAAGCTTCTCATAGCTTCTAGGTAGTGGGGCAGGCAGGATACATACTTGTAGTGGCCAGCAGCTACAAGGTATGGTAACATCTTTTCCACTTCAGCCAGGTGTTCCTCCCACAGACCTGCATGCTCAGCATGGATGAACCGTCTAAGAAACATCACCATATCCATGTACATTAGCATATACTTTGTGGTAGGTGAGGTATGTGCTTCATCAAACTCAGTCATCAAACATGTTAGCTTTTTAAGGTGATCATTGCATCAGCACATAAAGAAATTGCCTTCTCTACACCCTCATCTGACAGGCCATCTAGGAGTAGCTGGACATTGTTGCTAAGCACACACATGTACAGCAGGTCCTTCTCTTCATCGACCAACCATCTGGCAAATGCTTCCCAGTGTAGGGCAAACATGGCTGCATACACCATAGTGTGGGCATGCAGTATTGCATAGTATTTGTGAAGAGTGGGGCAGGGCCCGAGAGCCGTGGGAACAGCGCGAGTGATTGGAAATGAGCGACACCTGCTCGACCCACCGGTCTCAAGTCCCAAGGAGGAGATTGAAGCATATAAAACAGGAGCGACGACAGTGAAGGACGAGAGAGGACCGGGCCTGGGTTTTATTTGTCTGTTTCATCTTTATTTTATTATTAAGGTATTTTGATTGTCCACCAGTTCCCACCTCCTTCTTCCCTTGAAAGAACCCTATTACACTGGTGCCGAGGCCCAGGAGAAGGAGGGACGCGCTACTGAAGATCCCTCACCGCTGTGGTGAATCAGCGGTGCCATCAAGCAGGCAAGGAAGTGTGCCACCATGGACAATCGAGGCGGTGGGCTGGAGTGAGTTTCCGGGACAGGCGAGCTCGCTACCAGTCGCCCGTGATGTGGAGGGGCAGCTGCCTTCCGTGAGGGAGCGGAGGAATCGCCGCCGTTCACCAGGGGGCCGGAGCCTGCTGCCATCCGTCAAGAATGGGGAGGAGCAGGGAACGGGGGACTCCTGCTGGCTGCCCAAAACCGGAGGAGACGTCGCCGTCCACCGGGCGGTGGAGGAGTGTTGTGCCATCCACCGAGGGCCGTCCAGTGCCACCGCCAGGCACCGTGGAGGAGATCAACCAGCTGGTGGACTGCCGAGCAGCAGTGCGTCTGGGAACTGGAATTTTTTATTTTTTATTTTTTTCTCCTCTCTCCCCTCTCTCGTCTCTGTCACTGCTCATCCATCCATCTCCTTTTCTCTCACCTCGTCTGTCCTACCCCCAGGTTCAGTTTGTGTTTGTGTTTTGTTTGTGAGCGGCAGTCGGCCGTGAGGGGCTGCCGCGCTGTTTTATGTTTATTTTGATAATTAAAATCTAATTTGATTGTCCGCCGGTTCCTGCCTCCTTCTTCCCGAAGATTATTAAGTTTGTATTATTACAGCAGTCTTTCCAACTGATGATTTTGTTTGCTGTTCCATGGAGACAGACATCAGCTTAAACCATGATGTCTTCGATTCCAGTGGACTGCATCAAATGCCTAATGGCTCCAAGGAAATTCTGAGCAAAATGGAAGCCACCAATGCGTAAGATAAGTTTGGCTTACTTCTCTTTGTTCTTATTTTGCATACTCAGAACCACCTCACAATTTTTGATCACATGTGATGATGGCATACTCTTGACCATGTTTTCTCGACACTCTTTTGCATAGACTTGAACACTTTGTTGGCATCAGTGGAAGTGCATTAGCATGGTTTAAATCGTACTTATATGACCGCCATCAGTTCGTAGCAGTGAATGAAGATGTATCATATCGATCACAAGTGCAGTATGGAGTACCTCAAGGCTCAGTACTAGGGCCGCTAGTCTTCACGCTTTATATGTTACCCTTGGGAGATATCATCAGGAAACATGGTGTTAGCTTTAACTGTTATGCTGATGATACGCAGCTCTATATTTCCTCACAGCCCGGTGAAACACACCAATTTGAAAAACTAATGGAATGCATAGTCGATATAAAAAATTGGATGACGAGTAATTTCTTACTGCTAAATTCAGAAAAAACAGAGGTGTTAATCATAGGGCCTAAAAACTCTGCTTATAATAAACTAGAACACTGTCTAAGACTTGATGGTTGCTCTGTCAATTCTTCGTCATCAGTTAGGAACCTACGTGTGCTACTTGATCGCAATCTTTCCTTAGAAAGGAATCTTTCCTTTAGAATCAAATGCAGAAATGTTAATCCATGCATTTATGACTTCAAGGTTAGACTATTGTAATGCTTTATTGGGTGGTTGTTCTGCACGCTTGGTAAACAAACTACAGCTAGTCCAAAATGCAGCAGCAAGAGTTCTTACTAGAACCAGGAAGTATGACCATATTAGCCCGGTCCTGTCCACACTGCACTGGCTCCCTATCAAACATCGTATAGATTTTAAAATATTGCTTATTACTTATAAAGCCCTGAATGGTTTAGCACCTCAGTATTTGAATGAGCTCCTTTTACATTATACTCCTCTACGTCCGCTACGTTCTCAAAACTCAGGCAATTTGATAATACCTAGAATATCAAAATCAACTGCGGGCGGCAGATCCTTTTCCTATTTGGCGCCTAAACTCTGGAATAACCTACCTAACATTGTTCGGGAGGCAGACACACTCTTGCAGTTTAAATCTAGATTAAAGACCCATCTCTTTAACCTGGCATACACATAACATACTAATATGCTTTTAATATCCAAATCCGTTAAAGGATTTTTAGG
This sequence comes from Carassius gibelio, assembly GCF_023724105.1. Lineage (NCBI taxonomy): Eukaryota > Metazoa > Chordata > Actinopteri > Cypriniformes > Cyprinidae > Carassius > Carassius gibelio. Next base: position 6,887,929 of record NC_068412.1, on the reverse strand, counting down.
CTGCATTAATTAGGTAAACCGGAACCGGAAACACTTCACATAACACCGTACTTTCTACATCATTAGAAGAATGGCATCTACGCTAATATTTGTCTGTTTCTCTCTTGTTCCGAGGTCACCGTGGCCACGAGATCCAGTCTGTGTCCAGATCAGAGGGTCACTGCAGTCACCCGGATCCAGTACGTATCCAGACCAGATGGTGGATCAGCAACTAGAAAGGACCTCTACTGCCCTGAAAGACAGCGGAGACCAGGACAACTAGAGCCCAGATACAGATCCCCTGTAAAGACCTTGTCTCAGAGGAGCACCAGGACAAGACCACAGGAAACAGATGATTCTTCTGCACAATCTGACTTTGCTGCAGCCTGGAATTGAACTACTGGTTTTCGTCTGGTCAGAGGAGAACTGACCCCCCAACTGAGCCTGGTTTCTCCCAAGGTTTTTTTCTCCATTCTGTCACCGATGGAGTTTCGGTTCCTTGCCGCTGTCGCCTCTGGCTTGCTTAGTTGGGGTCACTTCATCTACAGCGATATCATTGACTTGATTGCAAATAAAAACAGACACTATTTCAACTGAACAGAGATGACATAACTGAATTCAATGATGAACTGCCTTTAACTATAATTTTGCATTATTGAGACACTGTTTTCCTAATGAATGTTGTTCAGTGCTTTGACGCAATGTATTTTGTTTAAAGCACTATATAAATAAAGGTGATTGATTGATTGATTGACACATCCATGCAGTACTGAACAGACTGTTCAAACACATCTGGGTTTGTTGGTGACTTGGGGAAGAAGGGACCATAGCTGATCACAGTTGCAGGGATGGTACAGTACCATATACAAAAAAAACTATGCATAATAAATAGAGTGTATTAACAATGTTTAGTGCAGCCTTTAGTTATCCTTAATGGCATATTATCTGTCTGACATGAAAAACACTTCAAGGACACCAACTTTCATATAAGTGTATTTCTAATGATTCCTCACTCCAAACGTACCCCAGAAGTAGCATTTATTCTCATATCTATTTCTTTACCTAGTAAGTCTAGTTGAAATTTTTGCAATTTCTCAACTTCTGGTCGAAGCAAACTTGATAAATAGGACACATACTTCTTGTAAAGCATAATATTCTGAGCCAATGTTCATTTTGTAGGCAAATTTTGATTTACTTTTAGTCATAGACTTATGACTAAAATGCCATTTTATTTTTAGTCATATTTTAGTCTGAATTGTTTTACTTGAAGAAATACAATACAATTTTAGTCTACTAAATGTAAAATCGAATGGGTTTGGTTAAATTGTAATGCATTAATTTAGAATTTCAAAAAAAAAAAAAGAATTCCAAAACCATTATATACTCCCAGAGAAAACATCTATTTAATTAACCTGTTAATATGAATAGTTTTGAATAAGTTTGAACATGCAATACACACACAGATTTAACTGCAGTGACATTTAAAAAATTGCAGACGAAAACCAGATGATAATTATATAAAAACTAGCTTAAAATGACGACAACTATGAGGAAAATGTATTGACACTTTCATTAATGTCAATGTCAATCATCAATGTTGTTGATGAAAATAATGACAAATTATAGTGTCCACGAAATTAACACTGTTCTGAGTCTTTAAAAAATAGGTCTCTACCCCATTCCTGTGAGGAGTTATGGTCATTTAAAGGAACCACAGAAATTAGCTAAAATGGCTAAAGCTATCTAAGTAAACTAGTAGAGAATGAATGTTGCTGCTACAGGGATACATTTGGGATGTGGAATCATCAGAAATATACTTACTTATCCATATTACCATTATATTCACAAAATGCTGGGGCAGACCTACTGATATTCACTAAAGTCACTTTGTCAACCAACTTATCCATTGCTCAAAGAACACCTGGGGAATATTTTCATCACATCTTTTTTCGCAGCAGCTGTTGTACAGGCAAAGTAAACAGTTAAAGAAACCCCTAGGGGTCATAGATGGAACTAACCAACGACAATATGCCATGGCTTGTGTACAGATGCTCCTTAATGGATAATCTAAAGCTGGACTTTGATCTATATTCCTCTGGAATTCTGGACATAACAAAGTAACAGCTGCTCATCCACTTTGACAACTGAAATCCTCCTTTGGCACAAGCAGTGATGAGATTCTGAGCCACATGAACTGCTTTATCCACTGCAGGCAAATATGTTAAGCAGTCATCCATATAGATGTTCTGAAGAATGGTATTCAAAACACTAGAGTTAAACTCAGCTTGACACAGCTAATTGGCACAGCTAGGTGAGGACACTGGTCCAAACAGATGTACCTTCATCCTATATTCCATAGCAGTCTCACATTACCTCCCGGAAACCATAAAATTGTAGAAAGGCTACATGTTTCTGAGAAACCTTTACCTGGTGAAACATGGCTTAAATCAGTTAACAAAGCAACAGGCTCCTATCTGAACCTCGGTAGAACTCCCAGCAGAGAGTTGGTAAGGTAGGGACAGACCTTACCATCTTCTCATTTCAACTGGTGATGGGGTACTACCTCTTAATATCCTTTGTCAATAAAATCAGACAGGAATGTTGTATTCTCTGATATTCTTGATTTCTTTTAAACTTCCTTTGCACACTCCGCAAACGTGGAGGATGACATCAGATGACTTATAAGGTAAGTTTTTACAATAATGACCAGCTTCAAACTTAGTTGAGATTTCCATGATTTTCATAAATTGTTTATAATTTCTTGACACGGTTACATCTCCTTAGACAGCTTCTCATTACATTTTTGTTTATATTGAGCAATCAACAGATCCTCCAACCTGACGACGGAGATCCTATTGGCAGTGACAACAGGATGGCCAGTCTTTCCTCTGTCACTATTACCACCGCCTTGGCTGTTAATGATTTTCCATGGCTCCATTAGATTTGAGGCATTAATACCGATCAACAGCTCAACATCTTCATTGATATTGGGAATTTTGATACAATCCTTTAAGTCTTCCTGACTGAGAACTTTGTTCTTGCTTATAGGCATTGTTCCTTGAGTATACAACTCTGGTAAATCCATGAAGGTCTGTCCAACTAAGTTTGAAATCTGAAGACCTCTAAGCATAAATGTGTCTACTGACTTTTACTGGTCTAAAGTATGGAGCAGTATTGAGTTTCTTGTTCCTGTAAGGTTACATTTTCTCATAAGTTGTTGTGTACAAAAACTGACAGAACTCCCATGATCCAAAAATGCTTAAGTATTTACAATCTTGCTATGATACTCATACTGGAACGTTAGACAGGACACACTCATTGTTCCCAGTCCCAGTCTGACCACAAGCTTGCAAAGTAACAAGAGCATTGTTTACTGGTAATCGTGGTGATTTCACTTTAGTTTCTATATGAAGCAGGGCCTTTGCTTTCAGACATCACAAATCAATGGGTTTCTACAATCCTTGCTTACATGTCCAATCTTTAGACATCCAAAACAGGAATGCTCAGTTTTTCTTTTTGTTTCATGTTCTTTAGACGAGAACACCTTTCCAATGAGTGACTGCCCTTACAAGCAATACACATCCTGCTGTCGCCTTTCTGTTGAACAGGATTAGTACAAGTATTTTATACTTAAGATGGACACCAGTCTGAAATAGTGTTAACACCTGAAACAGTAGCAAGGCCATTACTCATAATTTTAGACTTATGTTTTGATACGGAATGAAGACGCTAATTATTCACATTGCAAATCTCAAAATAATGAATTAGAAAGAATCTTTACTTCACATTTAATGAAGTTCACCAAATCTGAAAACATGGTCCTGTTGCCTCAACGTTCCTGTAGCTCACAGGAAGGTAACTTAAATTTTTCTCGAAACTTGTATGGCAGCTTCATGACAAGTCAAAGATTAGATGGGAAATTAATCTCTTCCATATGCTGCAAATCTTCCATGTTATTACAACAACTTCTCAAAAAGATCTGAAACATTTCAAAATTAATCATCGGCCAGACCATGACCTTCTCCATATATGCCGCTTTTACTTTATTTTACCCACCAAAATGCTCTTTTCAGCTCTCATGTTGTTATAGTTACAGACTAACTCTCTTGGTTGTCCTCTTGTTTATTGCTCAAGATAGCAAAGGTATTCTTGCTCGTAACTAGTTTTCTTTTCAATGGCTTGTTCAAAAGCTTTAATGATAGAGCCTTACTGCAATGGATCACCAACAAAATCCAACATCATCTGAGGTGGAAGAGAAACCAAAGCTTACTGTTTTAGTAACTGAGTAGTTATGATAGTACAACATCATGCAAACTAGGACTCTTGAGTTTGAACACTAGTGGAAACTGGGGGAGGTAACACTTGTGTGTGTGGGAGTTTTTATCAGAACTTGAAATTTGCTGCCTTGCTGATTAAGATTTACATCTTATGTTTCTTATAATATGCATTCATAAGATCCTCTTCATCTCTCATTCTTTCAACACTTTCCTCACTTGATTCCAGCACAGATAATTTTGCATTGGCAAAAGCTAATTTTGTTTCCATTTGTAATTGTTCCTTTTCCCTACACAGTTTCTCTTTCTGACTTTAAAGTTCTTCCTCTTTTTTTTTAAGTTTATTTAAAGCAGCTACAGACTGCAACAGGGCTGCCCTTTCAGCCTTAGGTTTAAGACAAGCAGATTCAGTACTTGAAAACCTTGAAGAAATAGAGGATGAATGGGTTTTGCATTGAGATCCCTTCTTTGTGGCATTTGATACACTGTTATCCATTATCCATGTCCATTATGGACATTCCATCATCATTATCATTATTCCATCAGAATTAGAATCAGAATTTGCTTTACTCGCAGGGTGTCTGCAAACACACAAGGAATTTTTTTAAGATGCTCCTGGTACGGTCGCCGTGATTTTGCCAAGTATGACATGTTCCTGGATCAACATCTTGTGTTGATCCTGGATCAACATTATTATTAAAACTATAGATTTAACGTAATACCTACCTACTTAAACCTAACCCTAACCATAATTTATTCCTAAAATCTGTGGGAAATTATAGCTGATTAACAAGAGTGTAGAAGCACCTAACCCTGATTTTATGCGCTTCTACTAAAACAGATATTTCCTGAAAAGTTATATCTGAATTCTGATTGGTTGATTGGAACGTTGTTCCAGGATCAACAAGGATGTTGATCCAGAACATGTTGTACTTGGTGAAATCACGTTCACCCTCCTGGTCGATACATACATATATGCATACATACACATCTAACATGAGAACAAAAAATACATTTATCAAGACATAGCAATAAATAATGTGTATGAATTTATGTACAGATTTGGGGAGAGCAGTGCGGTTTCTCCTGATGTCCATGATCATCTCCACCAGTTTTCAGCGTGTTCAGCTTCAGGTAGTTATGGCTGCACCAGACAGACAGCTGCAAAAACTCTTTTCTGTAAGCAGACTCATCTCCATCCTGGATGAGGCCGATGACTGTGGTGTCATCTACAAACTTCAGGAGCTTGACAGACGGGTCTTTTAGAGGTGCAGTCATTTGTGTAGAGGGAGAAGAGCAGTGGGGAGAGAACACTCAAAAACTCCAGCATCTGATAACCACTGTTTTATATCTATTTTCTTTCATTGTACAGACAAGCCACCTTTTCTGCTTTTCATTCTCCGTTTTGGACACCGGCATTTCCCGCAATGAGTTGTGAGTTTCAAAGGCATCTTTACACATTGTTTAAAAACTCTTAAAATACTTTTGCACAACAGAAACCCGTTCCTTTGGTCAAACCTCAAGAAGGAAGATCATTAATCCCATTTAACTTTATTTGCTTGAGTGAACTTGGATTTGTGTTAGGCAACAGAGCAAAAATTACACAACGAACAAACTGCAATCCAATTCAACACAACGAAATGCAGCAAGCC